>NC_143571.1:81205909-81508939 GCF_054136105.1 Typopeltis vanoorti
AATTATTATTGCTCATGAACATATTTAGATCAGAGATGATTTTCATCTCTCGGTGTGATCACCACATGCTTATTGGAGGCTTAAAGTGGTTCAAAAATAATACCATTTTGGTGTCTAAAACAGAGTCCTTAACCTGCTAAATGTATCATAGATTTACAACCTTTTGTAAGCGTCTGTCAGATAAATGAAAATATCTGTATACTCTATATTCATTATTCCCATATATATGTTATTCTTTATGTGTTTCGAAATTATATAGAAAAATCTATCAATTGACGATGACGCCCTTTGGTTGTAAAGAGGTGGCTCGAATCCTGTCTCGCATGCGTAGAACGTATTTTAAGGCTTCTCAACTGAATGTGAGTTAGCAGGTCTCATTGGGGTGGCGCGATATATATATATATATTTTTCCAGAAATCAGTTTTATTTATTTTTTTGTTCTGTAAGACAAATGCAAAAAACCGATCAGAGAACACACCTATAAATCGCAGACATGATAGCTATCAGCATTCATTAAGCCTATGAATTCAACAGGTTATTGACCGTGACAGGTCACCCTTAAACCTATATATAAAAGAAATGAATTATTCTTTCAAACGTTTCCAGATTGTATTATTTCAGTAAATATTCCAAAGTACGAGATCAGCAGTATTTCTGTTTTTCTATTCAAGATTAACCTTTAAAAGGATCTCATTTCAAAATAGATCGGTAATTTTGTAGCTATAAATATCAAAAAAAAAAAAAAAAAAAGGAATAAAAAAAAGTATTCTCAACTTTCAATTTCAAATAGTTTGCATTTAGTCTTTATAAGGACTGGCTTAAAGGGGCGAACAAGAATGCTTTTCATCTTCCCTGTTATCTGTAGAGGACAGTGTAATGATAAGGTGTTATTGAGCTATTAAAGCTCTGATCATGGCATGAGGGTAGCAGCAATAGCCAAGCCTCAGTTAGAACTTCATTGGCTACAGCATTGCCATCCATTACCCTCCAAGGGTATTAATCACGCATCTCACGGTCGATTCTGCATATATCTATCTGGTTTGCATTTATAGTTCTTATAAGAACTGGACGATGGACTGAGTCCTTGACTCTTCATCCCGTCATCTGATTGAAGAAAATCTGCGTGGATAGGGTGTTATTGAGCTAAACGCTCTAGTCATGGCTGGGTAACGGCAATAGCCGAGCCTCAGTTAAAACTTCATTGGCTACAGCATTGCCATTTGTTACCCTGGAAGTTCTATAAAGGACTTTCTCTGTCCCGTCACCTTCTAGTTTGCATTTATTTCCAAAATTTTGTAGATAAATATTTACAGAAAATAAAAAAAAAGGTGTCTTTTGAAATCCTTTATTAATTTTTCAGAATATAAATTATCAATAAATAGTCATTACTTTTATTCAGAAAAGTATTCTTTCTGTTAATTTATAATAGAATTAAAAATCATATAATCATAAATATAGCTATTCAATTACTGTATTATATTTATGAAATTCGGATTTCACTTGCTGATCTCCTTAGGTAATTGAAAGTTTTTAAATGGAAGGGGGGAGGGTGACGTCAGTATGTGTTACTCGCATTCCTCGCCTTTTACCAATAAAATGAAACTTAGGAACCAGTTTCTATATTGGTCAGTCTGTTTTTTTTTTCCCTAAAACTACTTCTATTTCTGTATATAGTACACATTGAATAATACCAGAAATTATGAATGTCTAGCAATGAATATTTGTCGATGCGATCTCTGGCACGGGCAAGTGGGTTTTTCCTCCCGGAAATTCGGGTTTTTCGTCCGGTAAACTCAAGAAAATTGACCGTTGTACTCACATTTTTTCAGACAATAACATATCGTGTTAGGGTTAGGCACCAACAGATGGCAGCACTTGTTTGCTGGTCTCTTCATCAGTAGCCGCCTATAATTAGTGATAGACATAAGCCAGCTATTGTCTACCGATGGAGATTGAACTGCCCACTCAGTCTCCAAAAGCTAGATAGGGTATAAAGGCCTTGCGTACTCCCCATTAGGGAATAAAAGTCGTTAGCAAATTAACCTCTGTTTACGACAACGCAGTCATCCTTAAAATGCGTCTCTTTGAGTCTTGCACATATTTGCCAGTTTTTGTTTCTTTCTTTATTATTTTTTTTAATACTTCCCAAGGACACCAATCGCAGCTGTCTTCACCTCTTTTAATGATGAACATCCTTAACTGTTGAGGTGGGCCAGTGTTTTGGGAATAAGAAGTTATACAAAGAATGATCTAATGACATGAAAGATGACGTCAAACACGTAATCTCTCAACTGGCCACTCACGATGTTTCTAGTTATAATACTAAGTGCACATCTCTTTCGAATGGAATTTTTTTTACAACATTTTCTACCATCATCCATTTTGAGACGTTTCAATCATATCCGTTTTGTTTTGAGATGTGAAAGTCGTACACATCTCAAAACAAAAATCAGATGCGAAAGTGGTGATTTCTGAAGTTACAAGATATTTTATGATCATGTAACATTTTCATAAATGTTCTTGTGTCTATAGATAATACAAAAACAAAAACAAAAAGAAAAAAAGTTGATTTTTAAACTAATCTCTTACTATGAAAATATCAACAGTTATATCTAACAATCTTTAGAGACCCTACTTCTCAAGGTAAACATCATCATTAAGATATTAGTAATTTTCATTAACACAAGATTGTTTTGTTTCTCAAAAAAAACTTCACTCTGCGATTTCATTGTCAACAACCTAAAGTATTCACATATCCAGTATTGTTTAATCGATTCAAATGATTGATAATCTACCTATCAAATTTACTTATATTTACCATGCGGTTTTATTTCACTAAAATATTGTTCATACGAGGGAGGGGGCTGAAAAATTCTGATAAACGTCTAGAACAAAAATTATATTAAAGCAACTGATATAACCACAAGAAAGAACATATCTTAAAACTCTTTAACCCCATGTTCATCAAATTTTAATCATTTGTTCTTTTTTCTTTTAGGATATATAAGAAGACATGTCAGAGATTTTTAAGAAATTCGAAGACACAGAGGTACGGGCTGTCATCGGGTTTTTCGTGCTGTAAGAAAAGTCCACAACTGAGATTCACCAAACTTTGTGTGAGACTTTAGGGGACTGTGCTCCAGCATATCCAAGAGTTGGCAGATGGGTGGCCAAGTTTAAAACTGGTCATTCTGAGACAACAAATCTCCCCCCTCTTCAGATCAGGAAGACTTTCCACAGCGATGCAATGCATGCCATGATCGTGGATCATAGACGAATGCCAGTCAAAAATATTGCGATGACTCTGGAAATATCCTGAGAAAACGAGTTGGGGTCATTATTCACCAACATCTGGACGTGCAGAAACTCTCAGCGAAGTATATCCCCAAATATCTGAATGCCCATCAAAAGAGACAACGTGTGCTGTCATCTCATGGAGTTTGGGTAATTTTGAGAAATCAGGTACACATTTTTGGCTTGTATTGTGATTTGATGAAATATGGCTTCATCAATATGACCCAGAGACAAAACAACAGTAAGTGGAGTGGAGACACGAAGGTTCTTTACCTCCAAAGAAGTTCCGAATCCAAAAGTCAGCAGGAAAGGTTCTTGTCATTGTCTTTTGGGATATGGATGGTGTAATCCGCACCAAGTAACTGAAAAAAAGGTGAAACTGTTACAGCAGCGGTTCGTTCAACACAGCTCTGAAGGAAAAAAACGCCTGCGGGAAACTGAGCAGAGGCGCGTTGCTTTTGCAGGACAATGTACCCGTTCACACTGCTCATGAAACCCAACAGACAATATGCAACTTGGGCTTTTATTGTCTGACTATTGGCCCCATCTATTTCCTATTCCCAAATTTAAAGAAACACTTGAAAGGAACAAAATTTACCACAGATGATGAAGTCATAGCTGCAGCTGAGGACCTGGTTTGTGTAACAAGGGAAAGACGTTTTGCTCAGAGGATTGCAAATGATGCAGCAGCGTTGTAACAAATGTATAACACTTCGTGGAGAATATGTAGAATAATGTACAAGTTACATGGTTCCACCTCAATTCCTTCATGGTGATGATCACGCTTTTCAGCACACCCTCGTAACATGTTTTCAGAAACCTATTTCAGATGAATGAAAACATTTAATTCTTTAGTTCAATACATTTCTGGTCTTCGGTCATCTTTTATGGATGTCTTAGTATTAAGGTGTCAGTGCTGAATCCATGGCCTTAAGAGGACTGGTAGAAATGCTTAAGTCTGATGATGATAATCTCACGGATATCAGCATCGCTTGAAATCAGTTAAAGATACCTTTAGATAGAGGAAAGAAATTAGTATGCTTCCTTTCTCTTATTGCTTGCTTTTGCACTGACTTTTTTTTTTTTTAAAAAAAAAACTTCTTGATGGAACCACGATCGAGATTACAATGGCGATAAAGATCGCACCTTCTCCAGAGTTTATCGAAGTGAAGGAATGGAAAGGATAAAACATTCATTCTCTGTTAAATCTGAGCTGTGTGAGGATGAGGATTCATTCAAACATTGAAATAATTGAAGATTTGTTGAATCTTCAAGATTCAACAAATTATGAATTATTACAGTTTTTGTTTTTTTATATCAAAGATCATGGTCTAAATCGGCGATTTTCAACCGGTTTGCCGCGGCACACTGGTGTGCGCGAGATTTATAAAAGCAAATTAATTGAAAGAAATAATGTCATAATTTGAACATTTATTTATTAGTGTCTGGTCTTCCATCTTCTTGTGTGTGTAAATCAATCAAAATTATTCCTATTTTTTGTCAGATCATCAAAAAAATTAAAATAATATATTTTTAGTGTGCCGCAGAATTTTAATAATTAGTTTAGGTGTGCCGTGTTATGAAAAAGGTTGAAAATCACTGGTCTAAATCATCCGACAGATGAGAAATTTGGAACAAACGGGTCTTATTGTCTTTGAAAAGTATGGACTCTCTGTCAATCCATTCTGTATGCGAGCCATAATCAACATTTCCAAAGTCTTCTACTACTCCGGAGATACTAATTGGTCGAGAGTCGGATACATCAGTCTTTGCATCACCCTTGTGCAATTGGATTAGCATACACTCTTTCTGCTCCTGGGGAATCTTCCCTGTTCTGAGACTAAAGTTATATAACCTTGTCAAAGAAGTAACAGTCACCTGAGCTGAACACTCTGTTAGCATCCGAGCTGATATCCCATCAATCCATATTACAGAATTCTTATTTAGTTTGCGCTACCGCTTCTCCTCACACCCCTGACTTTTTTCATCCAGTAAAGATGAAGAGGTAGAGGTTCCATGCTTTAAGTATTGCATACACCACGTTGACAGCTTTTAGCAAAATGGCCACTGAAATTAGTTGAACAATCTCTTCTGTCTCTGTCACTTGCATACTATCTGCATTCTTTCATATTAGTTATTTCTTTTAATTGCATCATAACGATGGAATTCTTTTAAGTTTTCTTTAGCATTCAGGATCAGTTTCTTTTCATACTGAGACTTAACTTTTCGTACAACAGCTGTCACTTCTGTCCTGCTGTTTATACTTTTCATACCTGACATTATTATTATTATTATTTTCTTATGAATCTCCACCTCAATTTCATCCATTTCACTCTTGTCCTATTCAGGATACATTCCGATATTGCATTATTTAAATATTTTTTGAATGCTTTCCACCCACTATCGACATCCTTCCCATCGAACAATTGATACCATGCAGCATAATCCAACATACTCAGTTGATCATAATTTCCTGCTTTGTAGGTTCAACTGAAGACTAATTATAACCATCGTTTAACCTTTTCTGAATGGAACATTCATAAAATTAGCCAGTTCTTAGGTAAGTGAGTACAGCATGATTACTGTCACCAACCGGTGGCAGAAGAGAATTCAATAGCTCATTCAGTTCCATTCTTCTCATGAGATTTTACCTACTCAGCCAATAATTGGATAATTAAAATTCCACATCATGATATATTAATCTTTTCGCCCCCATCGTCTTTGTTTGATGATGATGCATTTCTTCGTCACTAGCAACCGATTCATTAGATATGTAACACTATGTATTTGATCTTCTTAGACTCCCCCCTTACACCAAATGGCTTCAATCTCGCTACTACATGAAAAATTGTTACCAGTATTGCCGCCATAGGTCTTAACTCAAACTGGATTCAAGTCATCTAATAGCATTAGAAACATACACCCCTCTCCTATCCTGCGTATTCTTCCTGAAAATGCTGTACCCCTACACTCGATACCAGTTAGTATGTCTGCTTCTGTCACTAATGCCTACAATCTAAGGTCCCAATATATTAACCAAGACAACAACTCTAACCCTCTTTGTTTTTGATACTCATAGCATTCGTGTACAGTCATAATAAGTTATCTGAATGCTTGCGAGTATAGTAGCATGTACGATCGTATACTTCTCTCTGTGCTCTGTATGACAAAGTTGGACAACTTGCAGATCTCTGTTCTTATCTGTGCCTTTCTTAAGCTAATATTCTTGCATATTCTGATAAGTCCGAACAAGAAGAAAACAAATTCGTTCTTTCCTCATAATCGATTCCATAACCCATCATTCCCATCATTAACACAGTTACATAACATTGTCATCCTTACACATATATTCTCAAAGTTCCTCCCATTATAATTTAGTTTCCCGGACTCTCTGTGTTAGGTATCATAGCAGTTATTAGTTTTTCAGATTCCTGATATCAAACACATTCAGGTGTAGGTCGTTCCTCTCATACAAATCCAATTTTCCCTCGAACTCACTCCACACCTTGAAAAGCTCGCATCTATTCCTTCTACACAGCATACGCATTGAATGGTTAGCCTTTCTTCTTAATACATTTTCATCATATCGAGGTAATAAACTTAGTATTTTCACTTTCTCACTCTTCACTCTCGCTTTTTTTCCAACAATTCTTTCATTCCTCTCTCATCTACCAATCGACAACCTTTTCCAGCAAAGGTTGGTCGATTGGTAGAGTCTCTGCTACTAATGGCTCACGCAAAAAATTAAGCAAGTTTGAGCGCAGTTAGTAGTTGGAAGGGATCAATCGTTCGATGCTGTTGGCACATTCTCCCTCGATGAGTCTTTGGACTCCCTGGAGGTGTCACATAATAATAATAATAATAATAATAATAATAATAATAATAATAATAATAATAACTTATCGATTGTTAAGTCATTTTTACCTACTAGAATCACAATATCTTTTGCTTTGGTTTTCTGTTTTTCAATTGTATTTGCTATATTTTTAATTTTTGCTCCAGGAAAACTTGAAGCTATAGCCCGCTCGTCAATGGCATGTTTTATGATAGGTTTAAAATCAGTAAATCTGCGATTTCAGAGGTTAAATTGTTTTCAATATCGTCTTTAGCGGGGCAAGCCTTTTTTGTTCTCGAGTTCGCTGTTCTTGTTAGTGTTCCGTTTCTTGTGCGTTTTTGGCGTCATTTTAAAACAGTGCAATAGGGATATAAAAATCAACGAGCACGGTAATGAATCAGTTTGATGGACGGGCTACACATTGGGTTCTGGCATTTTGAGTGTGGGGGGGAGAAGAGAAAGTTGCCCAGAGAAAGGTAAAAATAAAGCACGCAAAAGAATATTATCTCTTAACGAAATTTCTTTCTCGTATGAATGATAAAAGTAAAGAATGGGGGTTGGTTACCATGATAATTGGTAATACAAAGCAGTAAACATATGAATTCCCACAGATCAATGACGTCACCGTTGTACTTAACGAAATGAACAACCACTTTACAAACTATGGCAGGTGTGATTTCTATCCTACAGAGAGGATAAAGTACGTGAGTCACCTTCTTGGATTAAGAATTCCATGTATCTATACGCAGTAAATGAAGATGAGGTCAAGAGTATAGTAATTCGGATTAAAAAAAAGAGGGGGATTTGATCATATAAATGTCGAAAAACTAAATATTATCATTAAACCAAAGTTTAAGTTCTTTACATATATTATTAATAAATCTTTTGAACACGGAAAATTTATAAACACTTAATGATTGCTTCAGTTCTTCCGCTATTTAAAGGAGGCAACAAAAATGAAATCAGAAATTACAGATCAATATCTATACTACCTATAGTCCCAAAGGACATAAAATCCTAAAAAAAAAAAAAAAAAAAAAACACGATTAAATAGTTATTTTAAATACCATATCGTTTAGATCCGCATTTAATATAGAATAAACGTGATTGGAGTTCGATAAAACAATTTCTAGTGGGATAAATAAAAGAACGTACACAGTAGCCGTTTTTCTTGATATATCTAAAGTGTTCAACTATGTTCCTACTACTACTGAAAATGTCTAGATACGGCATTAGAGGAGTTACTAAAGACTGGTTCAAATCCAATCTGAATAATAGAAAACAATATATCAGCTACGTCACGCACAACAACAACAAACAAACAAATAAAAACAAAAAATTTAAATACAGAGTCCCGAAAGGTTCAGCGCTAGGATCCATCGTATTTTTAATATATGTTAATGATCTGTAAATGCAAACTTGTTTGGTAAAATGATATCGTTCGCTGATGATACGACATTAGTATACATGGAAACGATCCTTGACGATCTAGAAAATGATATGTTGAAACTAAATATGTGGTTTAGCAATAACGATCCTAAAATTAATACCGATAAAAGTTATTTTCGAAACGAAATACTGTATATTTACTTCACGTTAGAACTTCCTAGCTCAGTCAGTACAGACGAAGCCCTTTGCTCGGAAAAACCTGGGTTCAATTCCGTCAATGAAGTGAGGAACCTGTATCTGGTCTCTTTCGACTAAAGGTGAGTTAGCCGGTCTCATACGGAAGTAGGGTTTTTTCACCACAGAAACTCGGGTTTTTCGTCCTCCAGAACAATCAAACCGGCCATGTGAACACACATGGATTACAGTCATGAATACGTCCCAGCCATATGCTGGTCTCGAGCCCAGATAAAATTGGGGGGAGGGGGGGGATTGAGAAAAGAAATGATGAACTACCCTGTAAAAATTATCACCAGGAATACTTTATGGGCAATGCCTACAAAGTTACCAAAGTTTCCTTTCAGTCATTTCCGACTGAAAGGGTAAACAAGTGTACTTCACGTTAACAGAAAAGTTAGATCACAATATAACCACAAAATTGCATGAAACGAAATGTCGTAATATCCAAAATTGTAACTGTAGCTCAGTCAAAAAAAAAAAAAAAAAATCAGTCAAGTATTTGGGTCTCCACATCGATAGCAATCTGAAATGGAACTCCCACATCACATTTTTAACAAATAAGTTGAGGTTCATTATTAACAATATATTATGTTAAACAATTTGTAACAGCAGCATTCTTAAGATGCTTATACTATTCTTGGGCAAATTTCTCACTGCAATATGGTATCACCTGTTGGGGTGCAGATTACTACAACAATCTGCTTCCTTTGATACGAATGAAAATAGAATAATTAGAGCTATAGCCATTACTGACTTCGCATTCAAACAGCAATCTATTTGGCATTCATAATATTTTGCCATTACAGAAACTCATCTTTATTGTTGTATATGTGGTAACAGTAGGATCTCATGAGAAGAATGAAAATGCATTTATTGAGCTGTTGCGAGACAACTTCCTCAAGCAGTATGTGACAGAAGGAACTCGAGGTCAAAGACTGTTAGATTTGATTATAGTGACAGAGGATGTTTCAGTTAAAGACGTAGCTGTTCTGCCTCCGGTTGGTGACAGTGATCATGCAGTACTCACTTGGGAAGTGACTAAGTTTATGAATATTCCATTCAGGAAAGGTTACATGCTGAACTACAAAGCAGGAAATTATGACCAACTGAGGAGTATATTGAGTTCAGTGGAATGGGATCGGTTGCTGGATGGAAAGCATTTAAACCAGTGTTTCCCAAACTTATGGATGTAAAGGCCGCCTTGGAAAAATTAAAATATTTCACGCCCCCCCCCAAAACTCGTACTACAGACATATATTATTATAATATTTATTGTATTTATATTCAATACAAAACATACAAAGCGAATATTGCAAAAATCAAATGCAAATATTACATTTTTTGTATCTTATATATACATTTGACATGGCACATTTAGTCTTAAAACATTTTAAATTTGTTTTCATTATTTCACGGCCTCCTGAACAAAACTAACGGCCCCAAAGGGGGCAGCGGACCACAGTTTGGGAAGTACTGATTTAAACAATACTTAAATTATGCGATATCAGAATGTGTCCCGAGAGATCGAAGAATAAATAAAGTAGGAGTCAAATGGATGTTCAAATGAAAGCAAAGTCTGAATATGAAAAGAAACTGGCTATGCTTGCTAAAGACAACCCACAAGCATTCTATCGATATGCTGTAAGTAAATGAAATAACGAATATTAAATAATAACTCTTCTAAATGCAGATGGCGTGAGGGCTATAGATGCAGAAGAGGTTGTTCAACTAATGAGTGCCCATTTTTCAAAAGCTATCAACCTGGTGTACGCGACTTTGAGCTCACTGCTACCTCTTCACTGGATGAAGAAACGCAGGTGTATGAGGACGAGGTATAAGAGTTGTTGCACAAATGAATAAGAATTTAGCAATACAGACCGATGGTATATCAGCACCGGTCCTAAAAAAGTGTTCAGCTGAACTGGCTATTACTTCTTTGACCAGGCGATATAATTTGAGTTTCACAACAGGGAAGATTCTGCAGGAATGAAAAGGATTGTTATGGTAATCACATTTCACAAATCTACTTTGCAAAGGCCGATGTATCCAACTATCAACCAATTAGTATCTCAGAAATGGTGGTGAAGATTTTGGAAAAAATGTTAGGGCTCACATTCAGAAATGGGCTGACAGTGAATCTCTACTTTGCAATGAGCAACATGGGTTTACTAAGGGAAGGTCATGTTTTAGCAACTTGCTCACATTCTACAACAATGTCACATCTCACATAGTGAGATGCGAGCTATTAGCGTAATACGGCACTGTCCGTCGCGCAGTTCCACTGTTGTTTATATGCAGTTTGCGCCAGTATTAGAGTGTTCGTAGTGCTTATCGCGTTTACTCCGTCTCTTTAAATATTTGGACTTTAAATAAAGGATTTAATTGTAATGTCAAAAAATTGTAAACCCATTCCTTTAATTACAATTAAAGGAATGAATTTTATCTTTAAGTAATTTTGAATTATACCAAACTGTATAATTTTATCGATAATAAACAATAATTTTTCATGTTTAATGAAATTAATGCAGTTATATGTTTAATTTTTTACCATAATTTTGATATTTTATCCAAACACGTATACACTGTCCTTACAGTGTGTATGTATATTTCGAAAGCTGCAGCATCCCCACGATTTCAAGCCACGAGCCGCCACTGATTACGAATAAAAATAATTTCATTAGATCTTAGCTAACAATACAACACACCTATCGCCCAAGAAGCTCGATTATTCCAAATAATATATTTATTCCAAATTATATATACTTCGTTGGCTAATAAGCCTCATTTACATATGTAGCAAAAAACAACTGTGTACACAGTAATATTGTTCGATACGAATTGGCTGTTTGTTTTTAGAATCAAATTATGAATATCAATGCAGTTCTTTGTTCATTAAATAAAAGTTAATTTAGAGAGAAACAGTAAGAAATTCAATCTCTCATTCCAAATCAGTTATTTCTTCTGTTTATCATGCTGTGATATGCTTATTTAGAGTAAAGCAGTTTATGATAGTTTTGTTGATATAATAAGTTTACAGTACACTAAAGAAATGACACTTACAGCATCTAGCTGCTTTTTAAACCGAACGGCATTTATTTCTTGTAGCTGACAAGGCAGAAACCGTATACGGGACAGATAAGCTGGCACCATACATTCATTTGAAACATGAGAAAGGGCTACTTTAGTAATTGAAATGATCATTTAGTCATTAGTTCAAACCATTAGCTGACCTTTCCACTATACAAAATGTTAAAAGGATAAAACAAGAGTGATAAACTGTTCCCTGGCCCCAGACAGTCTGTCCCTCGTAATTATAACCTAGGTCATTTTTTTAAGTTGTTTGCCAACTCTATAGAAGTCGTTATTTTGATAAACCTTTAATATTCCTGATAGCGAAGATTAAAAAAAAAAAAAAAAAGAAAGAAAGAAAAGAAGATCCTCTAGTAATGCCAGGAAGACACCAGTTTTTTTCTATTTTTTTTTTTTTTGGTGTGTGTGTGATTTTTCTTTTCATTCAACCCTCCTCCCCCCTCCCAGATCCTGTAAAATTAGTTACCTGAAGTTCAAATCTCTGAAATCTCCCGTTTTTTGAATCTCAGTGTGTCAATGTCTTTAGAAGAAATTCATCGGCCAGTGAGAGATAACCACCTGTTTATTAGAGGCCTGAAGTCACTTGAAAAAGTGTCCATTGGTTTCAAGAGTCGAATTTTTCCGGATCATCTAACCTTTACTTCATTCATTGTAATATTCGTAGCCTCCGTAACGCAATTGGAAGAACGACGGTACATTGCGCCCTTCGATTGGAATAGGCCTAATTTCGATTCTCGTCGCGACGGGAGTCGAAATCAGGACGATTTCAATCTGGACGATTTCAATCGAAGGTGAGTTAGCCGATCTCATACGGAGGTAGCAGGGTTTTTGCTCCCGGAAACTCCGGTTTTTCATCCCGCATACAGACAAATCGGCCCTTCAGACACACACAATTTACAGACAAAAAATACCAGTTGTGGTGGTGGTGGTGGAGGTGGGCGGTAGATGGCGTTGATGGAGATGATTCGTAGTAGAGGTTCGGTGTAGTGGTAGGTGTCCTCCCGCGATGAGTCTTCGGACTCCTTGGAGGTATCAGGAATAATAATAATAATAATAATATGCTAGGTTCACACCCTTTCCTACTAAAATCACACTATTATTTTATTTTACTTTTTTTACTAGGCCAGAAAATTTACATTATTTCTGAATTTTACTGAAATCATACTTTCAAGCACCTATATTACCAACCCCTCCCCTAAGTCTTGATTCGAGTATGTGACATTGTTTGGCTCTTCTTATTATATCAGTTGTTTAAAAACGATGGCAAAACTTCTTGAAAGAAAACAAGAACACTGGCGCCATCTATGTATAAACTAACGAATGATCACACATGTTTCGAAAATGTAGCAGACGGATTCCTTATTAAGAGGTATTGCTACAGTGGAATCAAGTGGATATAAAGTTAGGAGTATTGAATGAAAGAACAATCATTAGCTGAATTTATTTCAAAAGCCATTACAAAAAAAAAAAAAAAAGTCCTTTAAAACCGAGAAGAACTTCCAGTCTTTCAACATACGCTTACTAAATTATGTTCTAAGAAATTATGTATAAGTAGATATCTTAAGTCATGATCTACCAAACATTTAGTGATTTCGAGCACGTTTTCGTACTCGAACATCATACTCGTACGACGTATATAAGTGTACCAGATTGATAATACCTACTCTCCAAAAACCTGCTAAGATCGAAAATCATGCTCAATTTCAAAAAACGTATTTACCGGAGACATGAATAGCTTGAAAAAGTTCCATTTTGTCATTGGAAGGGGGATTGAGATTATTTCACATTAAACTACTAGTAATATGCTTTAGTATGATCTATACTAATGCTCTTCACCATATTTTTGAGCTTGGGTTTATAAAAATAATGACATTATATTATACTATATTTATAATTATACTTTCATGTATAATTATAATTAATTATAATTATACATGCATACATATATACATATATAAAACCTACTTTAAACACACATGTATCTGCCATTCTTGATTTTATGACTCTGGATAAGCCGAAGAAAAAATTTACAGAACGAGTCGAGTCTAGTCACTAATGAAGAACTCTTTTAAGGAATTTTTTCAGCTAGATCCCACGGTTGCTAAGGCAACCATCGCCCTACAAAAGTTAAAACCATTGTGGGGAAATAACAGAATAGCGATCACAACCAGACTAAGACTAATTGATACCTTGGTGAATTCTGTCCTCTTGTATAGGTGTGAGGCCTGGACTTTATTGAAGGAAGATGAGAGGAGACTCCTGTCTTTTGAAATGAAAACTTACAGAAGACTTTTGAGAATCCCCTATACCGCTTACGAAACCAATGAAAATGTCCGAAAACTGATTGATTCAATAGACGGGAGAAAAAGCGAAAATATTCTGACAGTCATCAGAAGAAGACAGATGAAATGGTTCGGACATGTGAAGAGGACTAATGGCATTCCAAAGCAAGTACTAGAAGGAATCGTTTCGGGACCAATGGTTAGGGGTCGACCTCGATTAAAATGGACTGATAACATCAAAAAATGGACAAATTCCTCCCTTTCTCAACTGACATCACGAACAAGAGACCAAGATGACTGGAGGAGGCTAACCAAGACAATCACCTACCAGCCATGAATAACCCAACGGTCCATTTAGGACTACGGGAGAAGAAGAAGAAGAAGATCCCAAATTAGTCGATCATCGAGCACAGAAAAATTAAATATATATATATATATGTCGGCTAATAGGATGACCGGCGTATAAGACGAGTCCTAAAGTTTAGGCTATTTTTAGGTTTTAAGCTTATGTCGGTTTTATAAGACGGCCCCCCAATTTCTTCTTTCTTGTATTAATGCAATGTTAGGTATTGTTGTTATATCCGTTATTTTTATATCTATGCATATCCGTTATTTTGTTGCATAGCATAGATTTAGTATTTACTCGAATTACCCTAATTAAAAGTGATTAGCCCCAATTTTAATTGATTATTAATTTTGCATTTTTTTTAAATTTTAGGATTATTAAGATTGTTATCATTTAAAATCACGGAACCAGCAACAAAACCAAGAAAGTATGAAGCTCGATTTAATATAAATAATTTTATTATTATTATTTGACACCTCCAGGGAGTCCAAAGACTCATCGAAGGAGAGTGTGCAACAGCATCGAACAATTGGTCCTCTTCCAACTACTAACCGCGCTCAAACTTACTTAATTGAACCATTAGTAACAGTGGCTCTACCAATCGACCAACCCTTGCCGGCAAGGGTAATTGAAATGGCAAAGCAAACTAATAACTGTACTGGTGCAAGAAAGTTTGATATAACCGAGAAGATGGTAAAAGAATTGAGGAAGAAAGAAGATATTTTTAAAAAATTGCCAAAGAAAAAATGTGCGATGAGAACGGGGATCACCCGATGGCCGCAACTGGGAAAATCACGTTGTAGAATGGGTATTCGAACAAAGGCAGAATGCTTATGACTAAACAAACACAGTTAATGACCACAGTAATAAGTTTTAATAAGTATCTAAATTTTCATTTTTTCAGTTTTTCATTGTACAATAAAGCAGAATGGTTATCTTATTACGAGAAATATGATTAGAGCATATACACTATAATTGGATGTTGACTGGTGTAAAATCATTTACAAACAGTGGATCTATGCGCGCTGCATCACTTGATATGTTGTGCAATTTTGTAATCAAAGCATGGAATAAAGTAAAAGTAGAGACTGTAATAAAATCATTTAAAAAGTGTGGTATCTCTAATCTTATGGATGGTACGGAAGATGATCTGTTGTGGGACACTGATGACGATGAAAACGAAATCAATTCACCGGATTCGAACTGGGATCCATATAACGCTCATTTAAACCAGCGTTTCCAAGAGTTTTCCTACGACGGAACACTTCACAAATCCTGAAATTTTCACGGAACACCTTGGTTATTTTTTAATGTATTAATAATTAATTATGGCATAACATAAAGAATTAGTACACTTATGTATACGGTGTGACATGTTGACAAATATAAAATTACATTTAAGTCACTTATCAATCACTGGACTAATGAAATCTTGTAGCATATTGTAGTTTCCTCAGACCAACATCATTAAATAAATTTGTGCTGATTTTCATTGACATATCCCATTCTGATCACCAAAAATTTATAATATTATTATAAGTACTTACGAGTGAATGCAGACTTTTTCTCCTGTGTGCTGGTAGTTTTCCCATCCTTTTGTACATCCTGGAAATCGCTTTGTAGGCTGGTTGTGGATGAATCATTATCTGTTGAGTCACAAACACCTTCAATAAGAGATTTCTTAACGCCCAAAAACAAAGTCCCTTGTCTCTTATTCATATTAAAATTTAAATCTGTAGGCCTATTACTTTTAAAAAATCACGGCACTATGGTTTCGAAACACTTTCACCCTACAATACGAACTTGAGAAGAAAGTATTCATTATTACTAGATTTGAGAACCGGATACAGACTACCTTGATCTTTAATTTCAGTGGAAAAATTTTCTTTATACTTCCTTGCTGATTGGTCTCTAACATTTGCAACACAGATGTTATTTCTTTGAGTTTTGAGAACACGCCGCGCACTGTAATCGGCTTGCAGACAATTTTTATGACCGGTCATAAACAGCGGTATTCCTTTCCCCGAATTACTTCCATGTTCAAAAATATACGGCTTGGTCCTGACATCACGGAAACCTTATTCACTTTCCACGGAACACAATTTGGGAAACCCTGATTTAAACAATGAATCTGAGAAAACATTTCAACAGATGATGAAGAAAATTAACATGAAAATTGAGGTTAATAATTATTATTTGTTTTTAAGACTTACATCTATTGTAATATTTTAAATAAACTTATAACAAAAAATTAATCTGATTTGTTTATAAACATTGCCCATTTTCTTATATAACAATATATTGTAACTACCTAAATGTTCATTCAAGGAATTAAGTTCCCTTTTTATACTCGCCGTATAAGACGACCCATGATTTCGAAGGATTGTATGTAGTATTTGAGAGTCTTATACGCCGACATATACGATATATATATATATATATCATCAAGCAATATCAAGTACAGTGAGTGATGTGGGCAAACATCAAAATGGGGAAAGGCTATGATGGGAAACTCTTCGATACGTACGTTGTGTAGAAGGAAAAGATGCGAGTGTTTGGATGTGTGGAATAAGTTTGGGGGAAGAATGGATTTTTATAAGATGGATGATCTATATTTGATTTCGTTTGGTATGAAGTCTTGAAAAATTATTAATTGGTTTGAGATCCAACACTATTCCTCCCATCATAATTCAGGAAAACTGAATTATGATGGGAGGAATGGTGAGAATCCGTGTGCAAGAGCAACAATGGTATGTAACTGTGTAAATGATGGGAAAAGGTGATATTATGAAAATGATTATGAGGATAGAACGATTTTATTTTCGTCCAGTTGCGATCTATGCATGTTCAAAGATGTTTGCATAGGACACTACATAAGAACAGAGATCTGCAAGTTGTCCAACTGTGAAACGCAGACTACGGACACCGACAAAAGAAAAGCATGCAGGCAACATATTATGTCTACACGAATGCCAAGTGTATCAGAAAGAAAGGAGTAAAGTGTCTTGGTTATACATTGGGATCTCAGATTGTTGGCATTAGTGAGACCTGGCTATATCAGAAGTAAACATACTAACTGGTATCAAGTGTAAATTGTGCAGCATTTTCAGGAAGAATAGACAGGATAGGAGAGCGGTGTGTGTATGTTACTAATGCTAAGAGATGACTTGAATCCAATTAGACTAGAGACCTATGACGGCAATACGAGTAATAGATTTTCATGTAGCAGTGAGATTGAAGCCATCTGGTGTAAGGTAGAGATCAAATACATAGTGGGTGTTGTTAGATGTCTAGTGAATCGGTTGTAGGTGAAGAAGAGATGCATTGCCAAATAACGATGATGGGAGAAACGATTATTTATAATGGGAACTTGATTAACCAACATTGACTTGGTAGCTGTGAAATCTGTGGAACGAATGAGAAGAACGAAATTGAATTTGTTGAGCTATTGCGAGAAGACGTACTCAAGCAACATGTGATAGAAGGAATTCGAGGTCAAAGATTGTTAAATCAACTTAATCGGGGAGGAGTGGGGTTCAGTAAAAGACGTGACTCTTCCGTTTCTGGTTGGTGACAGTGATCATGCGGTACTGACTTGAGAAGTGGCTAAATTTATGAATGTTCTATTCAGAAAAAAAGTTACATGCTGAAGTAAAAAGGAGGAAATTATAACCAACTGAGAAGTATCCTTAAATCCTCCTCATGGCGTTAGTTGTTGCATGGGAAGTGTTTAAAAAACACTTAACGCAATATCTGAATGTCTTCTAGATTTCGAAGAATAAATATGGTAGGAGTGAAATGATGTATAATCTATTTAAGAAAGGGATTTGTAAGAAAAGATGATGTGGACGTCACGCTACACTCTATGAATGAACTCAGGAGTAGAGGAAGAGGTACTAGAGCTATTGTACAAACTGAATACGAATTCTGCAAGAGGAACTGCGGTGATATCAGCACAGATGCTAAATATGTGTTCAGCTCAACTGACCATTTCTTTGACTAGTCTATATAAATTCAGAGTTAATTCCACGGAAGTGGAAAGAATGTATGGTAATCAGATTAACAACGGTGGTGCAAAGACTGATGCATCCAACTCTCGATCTCTCAGTATCTGTGAAGTGGTGGTAACTATTTTCGAAATGTTTATTAAGGCTCGCATACAAAAATGAGTTGACAGAGAAACTATACTTTGCAACGAACAACATGGATTTACTAAGCGAAGTTCATGTCTGAGATAGTTGCTCACATTTATAACAATTTCACTAGTGAGTTAGACAAGGGGGGATACACCACGATACTTTTGAATTTTGCTAAGGCTTTTGACAGAATACAGCATGAATGACTGCTGCATAAATTAGAGAATATGGAATTTAATTATAAATTATTGGCATGGATAACAGGATCCCTGAGTGACATAACTGACTCAAAAAGTGGTATATGAGAGATATGAGTCTACAAGATTTAAGGTAACCAGTGATGTGCCTCAGTCCTTGGTCCATTGTTATTTAATCTATACATTAACACTTTCATTGGCAAGTTGAAAATTGGAATTTCGTGTGGTGGCCAATTTTTTATTTTTTTTTTTTATTTAGTTAACGATAATTGCAAATACAATTCAGAGGATAATTTTTTTTTTTTAAATAACGAAACCTGTGGTGAGATCATAATTAAAAGAAACACACGTATTAACCATAGTGAAAATTATTTAATTGTAAATATTTCATCCTAAGTATCTTAGGACATAATCAGTACAATAATTTAAAACAATAATAGGAATAACATACAGTTAGGGCATATGATTACAATAGAATCTCATTAAACGTGCGTAACGTGTTACAGAAGTTTAAAAAAAATTAATAATAATTATTTAACACAATTTTGTATGACAACTTCCCATACTATAGGAATACTAAGAACGTCATTGCGGTTTAAATTTGGTCTGTGTAGTAGGGCTTCAGAACTTTCTTTGTATAAACGTTCATGTTTATACAAAGAAAGTGGTGGGGACAGAGGTGGGGTTTGCGCATACGTTTGCTCCGTTATACTATTCCAAAGAGTATTCAACCTAGAATCTCGAAATTCTGACCTCCTTTTCGAACTTTTCAATGATCTCTCCTTAAATGTTCATTTTCTTCAATCCAATTCTCGAATCAGCGAAGTCATCTTCTTAGGAGACTTCAATGTCCACAACGCCAGCTGGTTATGCATTTCCAACTGTACAGATCAAGCAGGTAGAGAGACTGAGACTTTTGTAATCATAAAAGTCTTGCATTCATGCGTTGTATGGCACTGCCAGAAAGTCAAGTGAGACGACCTTCGCAACTAATTTCTTTGATCAGATTACTGTTTCAAACCACCTGAGCCACACCTATGTGCAGAAAGAATCATCGAAATAATTATTATTGGCATGGAAACACTTCTCAGCTCCATTATACATTATCGTCCCTTATCTAAGCTTTAGTTCTTCCCGAAGTGTTCCCATAATATACAAAAGAAAATCATACATACTGCAACTGGTTTGCATCCAAAACTCTATCTTCCTATACTGCCTACACCAAAGCGTGGAACAACTGCAAGAAAATTATGACACATCGAAAACTGATTTTGAGAGAGCTAAAAGCAAGAAATTTTCATCCTGCCCAAATGGCAGCCATGCCTTATGGGCTCTAGCCAAAACTATTCACTGTAACTTCTGCTCAACACAACTCCCACCACTATTACAACCAAATGGTGCTATCACATCATCACTCACAGAAAATTCCAACTTCCAGGCTTCCTCCTTTTCCTCCAATTCTTCCATAGCTGATCATGGCAATTGTTCCACTACCATTCTACTCAATACTCAATCTCGCATTTGGCCTTTCCCCAGAAAGATATCAGAAAAAAAATTTCAAGTTGGATTGTAAAAAATATCCTAGCTCTGCTGGCATCCCTTCAATTGTTTTGAAGGTCCGAAACCCAGACTTCATCTCTGGATCAACACCATGGAAAAGCTTGGCGAATCTCAAGTGTTTGCTCTTGATATCTCTAATGCTTTTGGCTAAGGTTGACACAAAGGTCTATTATGAAAACTCCCATCATTCGGCCTACGTCCTGACTTCTGCAAGTGGGTAAACAGTTTTCTAGCCAGATGCTCACTTCCAGTAATTGTGGGTGGCTCCTTATCTTCTGTCTATAAAACTTATGCTGGAGTCCCACAAGGCTCTGTTCTCTCGCCCACCCCTCTTCGTTCTTTACATAATCGATCTACTTCAGTTGACTGCCAATCCGATACATACTTTTGCTGATGTGATGAGAGGTTGCACTCTTTTTCCTTTTCATTTGCCAAATCCTGTAAAGCACAAACCTTTAACCTCTATTACTTAAAATTCTGACCTTCAAGACATACATCAATAGGGTTTGGATAACATTATGAACTTCAACGCTAGCAAAACACAACTCTGCATTATTTCCTACAAAAAAGAATCATGTTCTTCTAATTTTACGCTTGAAAATCCTCCAATCTCTATTCAAGATGAGGTTCACATTCTCGGAATAACTCTCTGGCATTACTTTAACTCCAAACAGCTCCTAACAATATTCAAATTATAAATCTGTCCAAACATTGAATATTGCTCTTGTATCTGGAGTGTGCTTTAGCTACCTAAAAATACCGAAATCTACACAGTAAAGAGCAGTTAGATTGATTAATGACCTCTCTCTCATTAATGTACTCGTCACTCTCTCACACGGTTCAGTTTCTCAGCTTGCATCTTCCAGAAATACTGTTATGACTGCTATTAATCAGGATTGACATGAGTATTTCCTCCATCCTCTTGCAAATCAGTCCAAACACGTGTGGAAACCAATCAACATCCTCTCACAGTTCAACTCAAAACCTGTAGACCAAACGGAACAAAATTCTCTTCATCTTCGTTTCTCCCATCCACAACATGTATTTTCTCAAGGAATTCAACTGACAGCTTTTCAAGTCGAATGTGAACAAGTTCTGTATTGCCCATCAATGGCAAAGTGTACTGTAGGTTGACCAACCTATTGTGGACGGCTTCTCTATAAAAAACAACAAAACAATACAGTCCATATTTGAAATGTAAGTCAGCTGTTAGAATTGAAGCGGGTGCAGAAAGATGGTTTCATGTAATAGATGTGAACCGATGGTGCACACTACCTTCACGGTTAATCATCGTCTATACGGATCATATTATGAAGGAAAGTGCCATTAAACCTGATAAAAATTAAAGATGTTAAGTATAATTTCTTGGAAATTCCCATGCTACTCCTCTTAAACACTATTAATATAATTAACGGCTATTTTAGCCTGTTTTTGTTTAGGAGTGTCCCTTATATTTAATACATTGGCTAACCTAACGCAAAAGGGGTATATATATATATATATTAGGGCATTATGGGCGAGTATAGAAGGCAATTACGGCAGAATAAAAAATGCGGAAAAATTATGTACATACCTTGTTTTTGGTTTAAAGGGTATCCTTATGTGGAAACTGGGGCCCCAGTTTCCACATAAGGATACCCTTCCCCTTCTTTTCCTCCCCCCCTCTCCCCACAACAAAATAATATATATATATATTTATATATATATTATTAATAGTAATCCGGGTTCCCAAACTTATTTCCCGTGTCTCAAGTACATCCCCATGTTCTTCCCCCCCCCCCCCCCCGTTTACACACAACCTTTCAACAAGAGCTTGGATTTAGAAGACATCTTTAAACCAAAAACAAGGTATGTACATAATTTTTCCACATTTTTTATTCTGCCATAATTGCCTTCTATACTCGCCCATAATGCCCTAAAATATATATATACCCTTTTTGAGTTAGGTTAGCCAATGTATTAAATATAAGGGACACTCCTAAACAAAAACAGGCTAAAATAGCCGTTAATTATATTAAAGATGTTATTCTCAGTCTCTGTACTTTATGCAGATGATGCCATAGTCCCTTTAAATTAATCCGGTAAAATGCTGTAGGATTGTATAACTAAACGGAATGACTTCTGTAAAAAATTTGGCATGAAGATCAGCAATAAAAAGACAAAGATTGAAAATAAGCAGGAGGTTTAACAACAGTAGCTACATGAATATTACAAACTAAATATGGAAATAGACAACAGAATTAGCAAAGCTAGTATAACAGAGAATTATCTGAATAACTTTATATGGAGTAAGAGAAAAAATAGTCAAAACAAGAAATCAGCTGTATACAACACAATGTCAGATTTAAACTTAAAGATCCCAGAGTTGGGTTGCAAATAAAAACTTGATCACACACTAGAGATCACAGACTTCAGGGTTCGAAGAAAATTTAGGGGAGTAACCGATGGCATCTGTGGTAAAAAATCTATTAAAAATGAAGATGTTAAGAATAAACTAGAGTTTTTTGCATTCTGGATTATGTGAGTAGATCTTATCTCAGCTTTTATGGTCACTTAAAAAGAGAGGAAAAAGGAAGGTCAGTAAAGCAAATTCTTGATGTCTGGATGATAGGAAAAGGGTTCCATGGAAGAACAATATTCAGGTGGATTGCCTTAGAAGACTGAAAATGATCTCCAGTATTGTCAGATTTATCTCACAAATCTGCAACATTGGAGTTTTGACAGATAATAGATTAATTTGGAGGAAAGGGGAGTACCACAACATCCAAAGGAACCAACATGAGTAAAAGTGGTGCAGAATGTGAAGTCATGTGGCTTTCCACATTCCCTTTTTTTCAAATCTGTCAAGAAAATGACTTATGGAGCTGACTTATCGATGATGATATGACATCACTGGCCTGGTAATGTATAATATAATAACCTGCTCGTATTCCCTTGCCCATAATTTCTTTCCCAAGAACTTGAATCCACATCTTTCTTGTAGCAATGTATCAAAGAGATTAAAAATTACTATAAAATAATGCCAAAAATGTTAACAATTACTGTTTCATCCACCCTCGAAATAAACTATTTTAGTAGTAATAAGTGCAGTGTTATACATATTTCGTTTATAGTGCTGTTGAAATATATTTCGTACGTCCTGCAACTCTTTAACATATTCACTATCATTGTATCATATGATATAATATGTCATATGATAGTACGTCATATATATGATTATGATAATATGATATATGATTATGATAGTATGATAATATGATATATGATTATAATAGTATGATATATGATATATGATAGTATGTCATATTATATAATAATATAATATTATATAACCATAAATATGTCAAAAAGGAAAGAGCACGATAGTTGGAAGAAGTTTAAAAATGACAACGTTACAATTCAAATTACAAGAATATAAAATAATAATAATAATAATAAATAAATAAATAAATAAAAATAAATAAATCAGCTAATGCCTTTTATTCCCTTATAGGGAGTAAGCGAGGCTTTTATACCCTATCTAGCTTTTGGAGACTGAGTGGGCAATTCAATCTCCACCAGTAGCCAATCAGAGATAGCTGGCCCATGTCTATCACTAATTATAGGCAGCCACCGATGAAGAGGCTGGCAAACAAGTGCTGAAATCTCTTGGTACTGAACCCTAACAGGATATGTTACTGTCAGAAATAATGTGGATACTACGGTCGATTTTCTTGAGTTTACAGGACGACGAAAAACTGGAGTTTCTGGGAGAAAAAATCTGCTTGCCTCTGCCAGGAGATCGACTAACTTGGGAACTGGTCGAAAATTCCTCAAGTCGATCAAAATAATAATAATAATAATAATAATTAGCTAACACCTTTTATTCCCTTACAGGGTGTAGACGAGGCATTTTCCCCCTATCTAGCTTTTGGAGACTGAGTGGGCAGTTCAATCTCCACTGCTAGCCAATCAGATATAGCTGCACCATTACTATCACTAATTATAAGTTGCAACTGATGAAAAGAGGGACAAACAAGTTCTGCCATCTCTTGGTACCTAACTCTAACAGGATATGTTACTGTCTGAAATAATATGCGTTTGGTCGATTTTCTTGAGTTTACCGGACGAAAAACCCGACTTTCCGGGAAAAAACCCGATTGTCCGTGCCAGAGATCGACTAACTTCGGAAACGGTCAAAGATAGGCTTAGAAAAAGTTCCTCCAGTTGGTGACTACACATGAACTGAAGTCTACCTTTGGGTTGCCTAGTGCAGAGGATGCAAGCACCACTTCCACTGAGTTATAAAAAATTAAGATATTTTTTATAGCTCATAAAAAATTTTACAGCTCATATTTTCACAAACCATTTTGCAATAAATTACAAACGTTTATAATTTTTTCTTCAATTGTCAATGTGATTAACCATTCCCTGTTGTTGAAGTCATCGTCACTGAATCCATTTGTCGATACAGAGATCGTTTGTTCGTCTCAGTTTGAACAAACATATTAATTTCATCATGCATGTCAAGGATTTAGGCCTAGCTTGGCCTGTTCTGGTCTTAGAGGTCATCGTTGAATCGTTTAAGAGGACGTCCTGGTTTTCTTTTTCCTAATGGCTTGTATTTTAAGGCTTGTTTTGGTGATCTTTCTGTTTTCATTCATAGAATGTGTTCCATCCATTTATGTTTATATTTTTTAATTTTTTCTATTACTGGTTCTTGGTTTAATTCTTTCATAATTTCTTCATTTCTTTTGTGATCAAATAGGGTATACTTTGCAGTTTTTCTCATAAACTTCATTTCTGGTGTTGTTAATCTTTGTTTGTCTTTTTGTTTTATTGTCCAGATTTCACTTCCATACATTAAGACTGGTAGGGCATGTATTGTATACTTTTAGCCTGGTTTGTTTTTGAACTAGGTTTGGTTTTAATATAGAGTTAATTACACCTGTTATTTTTAAATATTTTGCAATTTTTGCATTTATATCTTTTTCATCATATGTGATCGTACATCCTAGGTAGTTAAATGAATTCACCTGTTCTAAGATCTTGTTATCTATTACTATTTTAGTTCTTGCTGGATCTTGTTCTTTAAAGGCCATAGTTTTTGATTTTTCTGTTGATATTATCATACCTTTGGCTATCTCATAATCTTTGGCTATCTCATTTAGATCTAAAATAGCTTTCTGTAGTTTATCTTCAGAATTTGTAATTATTATTTGGTCGTCGGCAAAGAGGAGAGTGTTTAAGTTTACTGTGGGAGAAAGTTTAATTCCTTGATGTAAATTTTTATTCCATTTTATTATTATTTCATTTAAGTAGACATTAAAAAGTGTTGCTGAGAGGGGACATCCCTGTCGGACCCCTTGGTTTCTCTCGTATATGATAGCTCGTGATTTAATCTTATTCGTATTTGATTATTTTCGTATATACTTGTGATAGCTTTTAGGATATTATTTGGTATTTGTTTTTCTTTTAATATGTTAAATAATATGTTTCTTTAAACTTTGTCAAATGCTTTTCCAAAGTCAATAAATGCAATATGTGTTTCTAAATTGTATATTCTCTTCTTTTCTCTATTATTAATTTTAGGCAAAAGGCAGGGTCTATACATGATCGTCCTTTTCTAAATCCATTCTGTACTTCTAGAATAAAGTTTTCGGAATATTTCATTAGTTTGTTATTTAAGATTTTGCTATATATTTTGTAACATGATTTTAGTATACTGATACCTCTATAGTTTTTAGGGTTATCTCTATTACCTTTCTTAAAGATAAGAATCACAATTGCTTTTTTCCATTGTATTGAGGGGATACCAGTTGACTAAATTTTATTTAAAAATAATAAGCGTCTTTCTTTGAATCTTGTTCCTGCGTATTTATATAGTTCTGAACCTAGCTTATCTTCTCCAGGTGATTTCCCGTTTCTTGTTTCTTTCAGGCTGATTTCTAATTCTTCTTCAGTTATTTCCTTTTCATTTTCGTTAATTGTTTGCCAGTTGTCTTTTTTAAAATATTTGTCTGTCCACAGTTCTGTGTAGTAGTTTAGAAATTCTTCTAATTTCAATTTAGTGTTTAATTTTGTTTTTTTTTGTATCTGCATTTAAGTGTCAAAATCTTATATACATTGGGTCTTATTTTATATAAATCATGTTCTAAATTAGAAACAAATTTATTCCATGATTCTCAATGTATTTTTCTGACTTGGCTTTTTCTGTCTTTTTCTTTCATCTTCTAATCTTTTACTGCTTAACCATTTGTGATAGGCTTCTTTTTTCTTTTTGATTATTTCTTTGATTGCATCATCTCAGATCTTCAGTTTATTTCTTTTATTGAATTTTTTGGTCTTTCCTAAGCTTTCATTTGCTGCTGCATTTAGTATCGTTTTTATATTAAGCCATTCTATTTCTTCCTTTTGTTTTATTTTATCTAGATATTGGTTAATTCTTTGTTCATATAGCCATTGTACATTTGTGTCATTCAATAGTCTAGTTTTGTAAACAAATGTTTCAATTTTTCTTTCTGTTCATGTTACTTGTAGCCATTTAGGTGGTAATCTTAATTTTATTTTAACAAGGAAGTGGTCACCGCTTATTTCATATCCTCTGTGAACTCTAACATCTAGTGAAAATTTTGATGTCTTTTCATTTAATATGAAGTAATCTAATATTGGCTTCCATCCTCTTGCTGCCCAAGACATACATATATTTATGTATGTCTTTATGTTTATAGAAGGAATTCATTATTTTTAGGTTATTATAAACTACAAAGTCAATTAATTTTTTGCCATTTATATTTAGAGTGTTTTCCCCATGTATTCCTATATTATTATTAATTTTCGTGTTTCCAATTCTTGCATTTAAGTCTCCTGCTAAAATTATGTAATGATTTTTATTTATTTTTATTATTATATATGTTTTGTAGCTGATTATAAAAATCAATATTATTCTGTTCTCTTCCTTCTTCTAAGGCATATAAACCAATTATTGTTAAATAGCCTCTGTCTATTTTTAATCTAGTTTCTATTATTCTTTCATTCCATAATTTATAATGTTTTAACTGTTTTGAAAGGGAGTTATGAATCCAAATCATGACTCCTGCTTGTGCTCTTTGGTCTCTGTCGACTCCACTGTATATCACATTAAAATTTTCGGTTCTCATAGTTCCTTTTAATTTCTTTTTGTTTCAGTGATTACTGCTATTTTAAAATTTCTTTCATTTAATAGTTGGTCTAATTCTATTTCTTTTTTTGCTATTCCTCTTACATTCCAGTTTGCTATGTATATTATATTTTGTCGTTTCCATTTTTGTTTTAACTTTTCCATTCCAGGTCGTTTCCCATAGATTCAATCCGATTATCTTTTTCTGTCAGCTTACAAGTAGGATTATGTTCTCTATACATTATGGAGAGGTATGTAGGATTATGTTCTCCAACATATTAATTTCATTGTACAAAAATATCTGCACCATAAAGTTTTCTGTAAATATCGTCAGAATTGCTACAATGATAAATAGGAATATAATATATACATACCCTCGACTTTCTGCAAGCAATTCCGACATTTTTACAGTGTTCTGATATTTCTAAGTATCCAACGTACTATTAAATTCAGAATCCTTTGCTTGTAATCCCACAATGATTTGTTTCAATTGCATTGTCATCCTCAGGTGAACGCGAAGATAATGAATGTTAAAGCGATTATTTCTTAGTGAAATAGGATAATTATTTTTTTTTTTTTCAAGTTTATCTGAAAACACCAAATCTTAACGGGTAATTTCTGAATTATTGGAAAAATTGAACAAGTTCTACTTAGAGAATCAAAATTTGTAACAATGGCAAAATAGTCTTAGAAATCAGAAATATAGATATATTTGCTGTAACAGTTTTTAAAGAAGAACTAGAAATAAATAAAAAAAAATTAACTGGAGAAAGGAATGCAAAATAAATTTATTGTTAAAAATAGCAAGGATATCACAAAAGAAACACTAGAAGCAAAGCCAATGGATTTTTGAAGAAAATGGGGAAAATTCAGTTCAGTTGAGATCTTACTGAAGATGTTATATAAGCAAAGTGGATATTAAATCCAGCATTATTTCTATTTTAGTAATTACTAAAGATATTTTGTTCTACACTTACACACCGAACTGTGTAGATTTTTATAGCAGACCCGACGGAATATGGTGGTTGATCTTTATTCAGATAATTTTGAATAGTTCTTCGCGATCTAGATGGGATTCGAACAATGGTCTTTCCAACCAAAGTGTATCATTGAAATAGACTGAAATATTGACACTAACAATGATGACAACAACGATGAAACTATTATTACTGCTACTGAAAATTGTAAATCCTGCATTCTATTTTACCAGGTTTTAACTAAACTTAATTTGTACATATTGGCATACAAGGGTCCTCGCAGTTAGCCTAGTGGCTATGCGTCTTGCAACCATATGCCTTAGGAAAGGAGCGTTCTAGGTTCGATTCCCGTCGACGACGTGAAGGGCTTAAGGATCTTCTTCAGCCATAGCCAAGTTAACCGGTCTTGGGCGTGGACAGAAGGTATTTCCACCAGTTTATCAGGGGTTTTTTATGCCACAAACAGACAAACCGGCCCTGTGAATACATACAGGCTACTGTCATAGGATATAGTACGCAAGGAAAGCAAAGGCAAACCACCTTGCCCATAATCATTTCCTTAGTATGGTAGCATAAAGCTACCCCCACCAGCCATATGGCTAAGGGAATAGAATAGGAAATAGGCATACAGGGAGCATTATTTGTCAGTTAATATGTATTAAATTTATCTACAAACAGGTTTTGAGGTTTAGTTTTGAGATATTTCTCAAAACTGAACTACATTCTAAAGCCTGTCATACTGTCTTATACAGTCAAAAATATTTTTAATCAATTCGAGTCAAAAAGCACTTTTGCAAAAATAAACCATATATGAATATCTAAAATAATGTATAACTATATTTATAAAGAGATGCAAGCATTTCCTGGCCTAGTTAGCAGAGTGGTTAGCATCAGGGGCGAATTCTCCATGCTTGCTGCGCAAGCTCATTACTTGAGAAAGAAGTAATATTTATTTGTTAATAAATGCATGCATTTATAAGCATTCCATTTAGGCTTTTATTTTTGTAGACAGAAGACGTCTTAAGCTTGCGCGACAATAATTGAGCTTTGCGTTGTGTATCGAAGACCGATGCTTGCTCGTCTAGTCAAAGCTACCTTAACTTGCTCCGTTGTGGGAGCTTCCAGGTCTTTCGCTACAGCACTGTGATTTCATGCGCACGCATAGCCATTTCCGCTCCCTTCACGTCTTCTTAAAGACAGGCCATACGCAGTCAAAGTAGCTCTAGCCAGTGATCTTCAGCCAGCTTTTACGAGTGTGCCTGTTGCTGGGGAAAATTAAGTTACAATCAACTTTTTATGACGATGTTATTGACCAGTTCATAAAGAAGAACCGTAGGGTAGAATTTGTATTCAAGTAGCTAAATTGAAATAGATAGAATTTCATTTGTAAAATAAATGTTGTATTTGTATGATTAAATGTACATAAATTTCTATATATATAGTTTTAAATAGTCAGTAATTCATTATTCCTCAAATCAGACTTCAATCACATCTCTCACTCCCTGAATGATAACAAGAGCAAGCATGAATTTCAAGACCAGCATTCGCCCCTGGTTAGCATATCTTCTTTTCTCACTAACAAGGTGTAGATTGAATCTAGCCGTAAAGACGGATAGGTGAGAGAAGAACCTCATCGCCCTCCCCATTTATTGAAGTCTTGAGGTGGTTTAAAAAAGTTTTGTGTTTTGTCTCTAGAGCAAGGTATACAGATTATGTAAAAATAAATAACATATAGAAAAATATAACATTAATATAAGAGAATTACAAATATTTTATATATAATAAATATAATATTTGATCGTAATATTTGATGATATTGGAGTAGTATTGAGAAGTGATGGACTACTTTGAAGAAAAATTGCTGACAGGACATTAATAATAACTTGAATTTAATCGTGCTTTACTGTCATAGTGTCCTATACACGGTAGTATTGATATGTAGTTTCCTTTAGGGTGCATATCAGGAAATTGATGACAATGGTTAAAATTAGTTATCTTTATAAAAATATCATAATAAAACATAATAAATATCCTCAGCCTTCCCACTTATAATAATAAACAACTCATCCCACAAGAAGGATTGATTACCCTATTATCGGAATGGATTCTCCTTCTGACATGCGCAGAAGTGTCGAAGGGTTTCGTAACTGTGGGCGTATAGTAGTACCACTAGTAACAAATCAGAATGGTTTGTTACAAACCAAAACAGCTAGTATAAAGGGTCAGGATTGTGATGGTCGTAATGGGGTGAGAATTCTCTGCGATACTGGCAGTGAGTACAGACGTGTTTATCAGCGCTCCTTGTAGTATTACAGCAGTGAAGCTAAGTTTTGTTTTTAAGAGTGAAGTTAAGTTTTGTTTTGTGATATTGATGCATCAACAGCGTGCTCGATCATCAGAGCAGGTAAGACTTTTATTTTATTTTATCTTCAAAAACATTTTCCAGACCCTCTACTGTTCCCAGCCCTGTGCAGCACTCGGTGTTGAAGGGACAAGGCAGGTCCTTCCCCCACATATAGTCTAGATTATGGATTCACCATATGAAGATCTCTCCTTCAAAGAACTTCTAGCTATCTTTCGGCAAATTGGTAACATCCTACACACCAAATGGCCAGGAAAGATAGAAGTTCATCAGATTATGGAGGTCGAGACAGAAGACCCTCAAACCTCCGAAATTTCTCCTAGCCTCACACATGACAGCGTCAATTCCTCCGCTGCAGAAACTGTCACAGATTCTAAGGATTACCAAGAAGTCAGCAGAAAGAAGAGAAAGAAAGGGTCTCTTGCTGCAGAACCTGAATCTGCACCTGAAATGGACACATCAGCACAATCTAGTGCAAGCACTGAGACAAATATACCAACACAGTCCAAAGAGCGGATCCCACCAGTAGTCCTGCGATCGAAGGAAAAATGGTCGTTACTCGCAGAGACGATGAAGAAAAACAACATAAAGTTCTCGTCAGCCAAAAACACAGATGACGGAGTACGCATACAGCCCGAAGGAACAACGGACTACCGCCAGCTCACCAGACTTATGGACGATCATAAAATCCCGTACCATACTTACCAACTTAAAAGTGAAAAGAACCTCAAAGTTGTGATCAGAGGATTAGTAGAAAATATAACAACAGAAGAAATAGCTACTGACCTCAGATTACAAGGCTTGGAGCCAGTCAAGATTTCGCGAATGTATCGCGCAGACAAGCGCCCCATGCCTCTGGTCTTAGTAGAGATCAGTAAAGACCAGAGGGAAATTTATGATCTTAAAATAGTCTGCAACTTGGTCATCAAGACCGAGCCACTACGAAGAAAGGCATCGGCTGGTCAATGCCATCGCTGCCAAAAATTTGGGCATGCACATGTTATGCAGAGCAGACTACAAGTGTGTGAAGTGCGGTGGCAAACATCCCTCGCACACTTGCGTCAAGCCAAAGACCACACCTGCTAAATGTGCGAACTGCAGTGGCCCACATCCTGCAAACTACAAGGGTTGCTCTCTCCACCCATCAAACCTTCAAAAGCCTAGACAGGAATTAACCCAGCCCACTCAGAAAAATATTGTGAGATCTGTGCCTGAAATCCAAATGCAAAAAGTCACACCAGATAAATCATATGCTTCTGTGGTTTCCTCGAGTAACATTAAGGTACTCCCTGCAACTAGCAGTCAAAATTCCTCAGCAATACTAGCTGCCTCACTTGGGGAGATGCTAATGGCCTTCAGCAAAACAAATCCAAGCCAGGCCGACACCAGCAAATTCCTTAGGAATACTCAAGCCATCTTCTCCATGATTAATGACTAACCCGGCTTTAACATCAAATTCTATGCCGATAATATTCTGGAATGCAAACGGTCTAAACAGAAAAATTTTGGAATTACAGGAGCTTACAGATCATTTGCAAATTGATATTCTCCTCATTAACGAGACACACCTACGTCCCTGCGATAATCCCAAACTCAGAAACTACTCGTTACTTAGAAATGACAGACTAAATGCCAGAGGTGGTGGCACTGCCATCTTTGTCAGAAGAAACATTCGCTACAATGAGACTAAGAAGATTACTACATCTAACCTCGAGGTGACAGGCATAGAAATTCTTACCAACAATGCAGGCAGCTTAAAGATGTATTCTGTATACAACCCCCCTGGCAAACCTCTACTCCCCTCTGATCTCTCTCAGCTACTGGATACAAATGAAGCAGTAATAGTAGCAGGAGACCTCAATTCCAAGCATCCTTTATGGAACAGCAAAAGCTGTAACAACAACGGAATGATCCTCTACAACTTTGCCTTGCAGAGAAATATCGTTATTGCAGGCCCGATTGAGCCAACACATTACGGAGCGACCGGCAGACCTGATGTTTTGGATATTGCTATTTTTAACAATATTTCTCATCAATTCCGACTTCAAGTAGTTGATGAGCTAAGCTCAGATCACAATCCAGTACTCTTAAGTCTAGGGGAGGAACCTGAGCTCATTCCCAGCCAATCCCACACAAACTTTGCAAAATTCAAGACTAAAATGAACACTATTATAGACTCAGTACCGACTATTTCCACCCGTGAAGAAATCGACGCGGCAGTCAACAATCTTGAATGCAAAATACAGGCTGGCTTATCTGCAGCTTGCTCTACTTCTACCCCAGCTCAAGTAAACTTACTTCCTGCAGAAATCCTTGCTCTGATAAGGAACAAAAATAGGCTCAGACGCCGCTATCACAACACGCTATCTCCGCAAGACCGTCAAGAACTAAACAGAGCGTCCAACCTCGTCCGTTACGCTCTAAAAGATCACAGAAACCAGCAATGGGAAAGAAAACTCTGTTCTCTCAAAACCGAAGATAATTCTCTGTGGAAGTTGACTAAAGCTCTCCGTACAGATCGCTCTAACATCCAGCCCATTCACGGAGAAAGTGGTCTTGTTTACAGAGATGACGAAAAAGCAGAAGCACTCGTTCAATCCCTCCAACTTCAGTGCCGTCCTAATTATGCACAAGCGGATCTAGTCTTCATAGAAAAAATACACCGTAAGGTACGCTCTGTGCTTCGGAGACCTTGCAGCTGTGAAAATATCTGCCCCACCTCACCTAAAGAGGTCTATTCAATCATCAAGAAGCTCAAAAACAAAAAAGCCCCTGGTCCAGACGAAATTACCAACAAAACAATCAAGGCCCTCCCACACAAAGCTGTCATGCATTTAGTAGCGATTATCAATGCAATTCTGAGAATTAATTATTTCCCCTCAAGATGGAAACAAGCCGATATTTTCCTTATTCTCAAGCCTGGTAAAGCGCCTCAGATGCCACAGAGCTATAGACCCATCAGTCTTCTATCATGCCTAGGAAAAATAGCAGAAAGAGTCATTCTCAACCGACTTAATGAGGAGGTGATTAAAAATAACATCATTCCGAAAGAACAATTTGGTTTCCGTACTGGACATAGCACTACACATCAAATTCACAGACTGACTGAGTTCATCACTAGAGGCTTTAACTGGAAACAGCACACAGGAGCTATCTTTTTGGATGTTGCAAAAGCTTTCGATACAGTCTGGCACAAAGGTCTCATCTACAAATTAATTGCAGCCAACATCCCTCTTTATCTTACCAAAATTATTAACTCCTTTCTACAGGACCGCAAAATTCAGGTTAAGTTGCGTGGAATTAGATCCTCACTGAAAAAAATCACTGCTGGTGTCCCTCAAGGCTCGCTGCTCTCACCGCTGCTTTTTAACATCTTTGTTTCTGATGTTCCTAGCACATCACTAACCACTATAGCTAGTTATGCGGATGATATGGCTATTCTTAGCAGATCTCTCAGGCCTAATATAGCTACTCAGCGATTACAAACTGCAGCAACAAATTTAGAAGACTGGTTCAAAAAATGGAGAATATCTGTAAATGCCGATAAAAGCACTGCCATTCTTTTCACAAGAAGACAAGCATCTCATGTTGGAGAAGTTAAACTTTTTAACACAGCCATCCCATGGAGATCTAGCACCAAATATCTGGGCATTCAACTAGATAACCGTTTAAACTTTAACTCCCACATAGTTTATGCATGCAAAAAAACAAACTCTGCAATTGCACAACTCTATTCTCTCCTCAATAGAAGAAGTCAAGTCAGCACTGATAACAAACTACGGATCTACAAAACAATTATCAGACCATCGTTAACTTACGGATCACCAGCCTGGGGGCACACTTCCCCCACAAACATCAACAAGCTACAAGTTATACAAAACAAGTGCCTCCGTATGATCTTCAACGCTCCGTGGTTTGTCCGAAATACTCTCTTACATCGAGATGCCGATATTCTAGATATTCCCACTTTCCTCCATAACAGTGCTACTGCTTATTTTGCCAAAGCAGCTGTTCATCCAAATCAACTCATTCAAGAGTCATCAAATTATGACGAACACGATAGGTGGAAACACAAGCGCCCGAAAGCTGCTTTGCTTATCGATTCTGGTACCTCCATACAACCCTAAATAGGGTGAGCCAGGTGCTCGCTAACACTTAATTCATGACTACTCATACAGATTAAGGGATCGAAGTCCACGGGACTGTAATCCATCTAGCCAAATCAGGTTATCAGGTCGTAATGGGGTTTTGCACTTTATGTACACTAATGAAAGGAGCATTCGGAACAAAGGAGAGGAATTTTTGCTATGTCAGTTCATCTTCGCCAAAGGTTATTGGCATTAGGGAGACACGGCTGACAGAAGATGATATAGTTAGCGGGATTAAATGCGAAGGATATAGTGTGTTCAGGGAGGATAGAGAGAAAAGAATGGAGAGAGAGAGAGAGAGAGAGAGAGAGAGAGAGAGAGAGAGAGAGAGAGAGAGAGAGAGAGAGAGAGAGAGAGTGTTATTGATGATAGCCGATGAACTGCATCCAAAGAGAATAGAAGTTAAACTGAAGGCAAGTGAAAATAGCACATTTGAGCAGTGGTGGCTGGTGAAAATTTTAAGTGGGGGTTCTGCATATACATTATTCATTTTAATACATTCATAATTCATTTTTTCCCTAATCAGTAACTAATTTATTAATAAAGAAATTTACATATCAAAAATTTGCTTTATTAAAAATATTATATTATATGAAAATAATATAAAAATATTATATGAAAATAATATGGTTAATATTTTTAATATTATATATTAGATTTAATATTAATAAAATTTTTTATTAATATTTTTGCTCACAAGCATACAATTTATCTGTAGCGACACTGCTGAATGAGCAGTGTCGGATTTACTTGCGAGTCTAGCTGCAACTAGCCGAATGTGATAATTCCGACAATGCGTTAGATCGCAGTGCATTTGTTTCGTGTAACGATAATTTTTCATGTAACGATAATTGAGAAAATATAATTCTTTTCATATTTTCAAAAGTGACACTCGTCATAATTTAACCTTGTATCTATAATAAATAAATAATTATATATTTTAAGAATAAAATAAGCTTTACGAAAAATATTTCACCCTCACCACAAACACACACCAATAATGAAAGTTTCGTATCTCACGAGTCTAGCTGCATCTGACTGAACGTGATAATTCCGACGCTGCGTTAGATCGCAGTGCATTTATTTCGTAATCTAAAGCATTAATCAAACAATTCCAATTATCAACTATTTAATCAATGTCGAAACATAAGCTACAACCTTAAACATGTTGTATTGCATTTATTGTAAGCTTTGTTATTATTTATAAACACAAACAAAATTTAATTTTTTCGTTTTTTCCTTGGGGCTGCTGCAGTGTCCTATTGCTTATGTACAAGATGCCACTGCATTTGAGGTTATCTGGTGTGAGCTAGAGACTAGCAGAACAAAATATACAGTTGGATGTGCTTCTGTAGACCAGAGGATGGAAAATATTATGAGTACAGTATGCATTAGCAAATAAGATCAATGATTGGATTGTGGATAATTATTATGGGGGATTTCAACTTTGAGAACACAGATTGGAAGTAGGAAGGAAATGGAATTTATACAGTTAATAAGAATTCATTAACTGTGACAGCATGTGATGGAATATACTTGGGCAGTGGTGCCCAAACTTTTTCGGTTGATGGCGCCCTTAGTGTATTAGGATTTTCCCACAGTGCCCAAAGTCAGATCATAGGCCTACGTAACAGTTGCAGTGCGCAGTTAGCGGGATTATTTCAGTTATTTTAGTGAAAATAGTGGAATATTTCGCGGAGCCCCAGGACGCCACTGTGGACAGTTTGGGAACCACTGTACTAAGGGGGGTAGAATGTTAGATCTATAATATGAAATTACAGGACTGGTAATTCTATATTAGGAGTTTGCTTAGATCAGTGCCGTGGCATGTGAAACTGCAAAAGTTAAATGATGATAGTGCATTGGAAGTAATAAAAGAGTGTTTGAGGGAAGTAATAGCAGATTGCATACCAGAAGAGTAAATGAAATGAGAGTTAAATGGATGAATATCACAATTAAGCTGGAGATACAAAAATGTGGAGGCAACTAAGGAGAAAGGTGACCAGTAGGCACACGAGAAGTACAAAGAACAGGCCAAAAGGGTAACTAGTGCGGTAAGAAAAGCAAAACCAGAGAATAAAAGGAATTGCATAGCATATTACAGAACTTTGATGTGAATACAGCTATAGCTATAGTGAATACAGCTATAAGATTAGGTGATATACCAGCTCGAGTTTTACGTGAAGTTGCTGGGTTATTGTCAGTGCCTTTGACCACATTGTTTAATCTAAGTCTATTTCTGGATTAGTCGCAAGGGGGCGGAAAGAGAGAAAATACTTTCATTGCATAAAGGAGGCTCCAATACTGATGTAGCAAATTACCGATCAATCAGCACATCAGGATTTGATGTTAACAGCAAAATACAGGAATGGACAGACCAAAAGGCGATAACACACGAGGCAAAACATAAGGTTGTGAAATGTCTGTCGTGCCTCAGCAACTTGCTCCTTTCATAATACAGTGACAACTGAGTACGATAAAGATAATGTTTACAATGATACCGATGGATTTTGCAAAAGCTTTTGACAGGATACCACATGGAATTCTAAGAATAAACTGCAGCACATGGGGATGAATATAGGGTTTGTGAGTTGGATAAGAGGGTGGTTGATGAAAAGATATCAAAGAGTAGTTTATTTGGGAGTAGAGTTCATAAGAAGGCCATGACCAGTAGCATGCCACAAGGCGCTAGGCCACTACTATTTAATTTGTACATCAATGATATGCGAAAGGATCTAAGAGGAACCGTTCAGTTTTTTGCCGATGATACAAAATTGGGTAGAGATTAAGAAAAGATATGTTAAAAATTTTCAGGATGATTTGGACATACTTGGAGTTTGGGTCAAGGAGAATGGATGTCTCCTTGGCCCAAAGCATTTTGGGGTGAAAACATTACCACCTGTATACCACATTGGTGGAATTGCATTCCAGGAAATTGACCAAGCCAAAGATTTGGAAGTGTTGGTGGATAGAGAGTAGAAATTTAGAGGACACATAGCAAAAGTGGCTAAAGCAGCTCCTCGGATTACTTGGTTATTGAAGAATACTTTGATGAGCAGAGACAAATATGTTATCTTTATTATTATTCTTTCATTGATAAAACCCCATTTTTGCTACTGCACACAGATTTGGTCACCAGGGTTTATTAGCGGTGTGGAAGAAGTGGAGAGGATCCAGAGGCAAGTGATCAAGATGGTAGCAGGTCTATGGAATGAAACTTACGAGATCAGGTTGAAGATCTGTTGGTTACAGAAATTGGTGACAAGCGGAAAAGAGATTATATGGTTGAGACATACAAATTACTGAAGGGTTTTTACAAGATTAATACAGAAGATATTTTTCAGAACAAATCTGAAACTGAGCAAGGGTGTTAGAACTAGATTTTTTCTTGGAGATGGCAAATGAGTGGAATAGATTGACAGAGTCTGCTGTGGATGCCTTGTCTGTGAATGAGTTCAAAGCAAAGTATGATAGATACTGGCAAATGTTGAATACTGCTTAGCACGATGTCTAGGGGACCCCCCTCGACGAGTCCAAGGACTCTATGGAGTAACCCCTAATAATACTACTACTACTAATAATAATTTATTCGAACTATTTTAAGAGAATTTATCAGAATAATATGTAAGTTACCTAATGATTACACCAATTATTCATAGGAAGCTTAGCTTAATTTCCCCTTCCTATTACAAGCTCTAAGAGTGCTATGGATGAGGAACCTTAGGTTTTCATTAGACTACTAAGCTATCTCCATTCTTCCTTTTAAGCCTTTCTGGCATAGTACTGTATTTATGCCTCTTTTGATACACCTATAGTTTGAATTTTTATTTATTTATCGTTAATGTTATTTCGCGTATCTAACCCGAGATCAGTAGCGTTGAGATTGCATTGGAGAAATTACATACCACTAGAGGGCGATTTATGTATTAGTTGTATGCTTCAATCTTTCGAAGTTTTGATTTAATATTAGATAAATCTGTCATATAATTTTTTTAAAAAAGATTATAGATGGGATGTAGTACAATCAGTATTGTTAGATGTAATAATATCTAATTCAAATATAATAATAGAGTGTTATTTATTTATTATTATTTTAATGTTTCTGTTTAAAGGGCGGAAATTTTACAAAGGAAGTGACAGTGATCGTATTTAGAAAAATATCCCATGCTGCACAGCAGAATTTTATGTTGACTGTTTTAGAGGCTATTCACAATGGATCTTCGTAAAATGAAAAATGAAGATAAACTAAGTCTCTGCAGGTGGTATTATAGAGGTCTGTGTATTTTTTTTTAGTGTTTATACATTGTATAAATTGAGTACCATTCAGATGTCATTAGACACCTGAAGATTGTGGATCATATACGCATAAGAAACATTTGCATGCATAACATTTAATAACTAATATTTTGCTACCTTGTTACATTATCGGACAGAAAAGGAGGAAACGGTAAAGCTTCGCTTGCAACTGTAATTGTCACCGTTTACAATACAGGCAACAGCAATTAATAACTTTGCATCTTCTGAACATACGAAGTTTACGTTTAGTTCACATTATTGGATAAAATTCACTCCACAAATGACAATAAACTAAGCTTAATATTTAATCATCTCAGAACGTAAACTCGATTGGATGTATCCAAAAGGCGCTTAACATACTTTCTGAAATGCTAGAAATAAAGCCTTGATTCACTAGGTGGTATCCTTCAGATGTATAATGTATACTTACAGCATGACCAATAACAGTAAAAAATATCTGTTTTCTATGTTGACTGAAAACAATAGAAAATTCTTAGTAAATAGATAAACCTCCACAACTGTCTAATTAAGGAATTAATCCACATCCATAATAGTAATAATAGTATTTATTGTAGATCCTCACGTTTTAATAACTACTATTCACTACATGAAAAGAATCATAGAATGAATACTCTCAAAAGTTAAAATTTATATTCAATTTTTAGGTCAGTTAAAGAGAGCAGCCAGTCAGTTTCTGTGTTTGCTTGTTCTTTATATATGTATTACTTGTATTATTAGGCAGTAATCATAAAATGTACTTCAGCTACCAGGTTTTGGTTCTCAGAAATAGATTATAATAATCAGCTAACACATTTTATGACCCCATAGGGAGTAGGTGAGGCCTTTAAAACCCTACCTAGCTTTTGGAGACTGAGTGGGCAGTTCACTCTCCACCATAGCCAATCAGAGATAGCTGGCACATTTCAATCACTAATTATAGGTAGCCACCGATGAAGAGACCTACCAAACAAGTTCTGTGATCTCTTGGTACCTTACAGGATATGTTATTGTCTGAAATAATGTGGGTTCTATGGTCGATTTCCTTGAGTTTATGGACAAAAAACCCGAGTTTCTGGAAAAAAAAACCTGCTTGCCCGTGCCAGAGATCAACTAACTCAGGAACCGGCTGAAGAAAGGCTTTAAGTTCTTCCAGTTGGTGACCAGACTTTAAGTCTATCTTTGGGTCGCCTAGAGCAGAAGATGCAAGCACCATTTCCACTGAATAGAATAGATTGAATACTATTAAAAGGAAGGAAGAATGTTAAATATTCATTATTATAGGAATCAATAGTCTGCACGGTTAGCCTAGTGGCTTTGCGCTTCACAGCCATATGCCTGGTGAAGGAGTGTCCCAGGTTCGATTCCTGTCGAAGACGTGAGGAACTTGAGGTTCTTTCTCAGGCATAGCCAAATTAGCCGGTCTTGGACAGTAGGGTTTTTCTGCTAGTTTATCTGGCGTTTTTCATCCCGCAAGCAGGCAAACTGGCCCCGTGAACATATTCCTCTACAGCCAAAAAATATATCCTTCCCCCACAGCAGACTAGGCGACAGGTCGGTTGCGAGTGGTACTAACAAGTAGTTGCAGCTAAGTAACACACGGACCATGCATAGGAAGTAGGAATAACGTGTAATGAAAGAAGATTATAGGAATCAATAATTTATCTGGATACTGAATAACTGTAACCTCATTTTACCAGTACTTAAATGGTTAAGCATATCAGTTAACTCTTGGAACAGTACTTTGTAACCATTCAGGCATGTAACCATACATTCAATAACTGGCCAGCAAATCATTTTCCTGTTTGCTACCAGAAAATTGAGACAGTTGCATTTTATATCAGTGAAGCAACTAATGTTTGCTTTTGAAGCTATAAAAGTTTTAAAATTTAAGAAAATACAAAACTTTAGCATGAGTTGCTTTGGTATTGCATTAAATGAAAAGTAAAAACTTCATTCAGGTATCTATATATCCATTTTTTTATTAATGATTTTAATATTTTTATTAGTCTGATGGTTGTTTTAAACTATTGGTTCTGATCGGAGACCAGACAAACTCAAAATACTAGATTCATGCATAACAACATACAAGACACACATAATTTACAGACAAAAAAAAATACTAGTGGTGGTGGTGGGCAGTAGATGATGGAGAATTGTAGAGTAGGTGTGCCCTCCCTTGATGAGTCTTTGACTCCTTGGAGGTGTCACGAAATAATAATTTTTCATAACTATACTCTTGGCCAGTAAAGTGCTTAATTAAAAAGCACTAATAAGAAGCAAATTCATGTTTTTTGATATTAAAACACATCAGTCTAGATGTGTTTTAATATCAAAGCAACTTCTTCCATAGGATTGTGTTTCAAATAAGTATTCAGGGTTTTGCCTTTGAAATTTTTATTACAAAGGCCAAGTGGCAAGCTGAAGAAAGCAGGTCAAGTACTTTTTGATCAGCTGTGTTGGGTTTCCTTTCTATTAATGTCTTCCCTGAAGGTGTTGACATTGCTACTTGGATTATTCTGGGATACCAAATCTCATTAGGTCTACTGCTACACAGCACACTGTGGTAGAAGCAATAGATCCAGTGAGATCTGGTATCTTGGATGATTTATTGTAGTTTCATTAGTAGGATCTATATCTGTGGAAGTACTGAGTGCTAATTCAATACCTTGTTCAAAAAGCAGAATGGCTTGCCATCTTTTTGCAATACATAGAGATAGCTGTGGCATTGTTTTTTTTTTTTTTTGCTACAACTAAGAAGGAGATATTTTCCTTTTGTACTCTTCCAGGAAGGAAAGTATGTTATTATTATTATTATTACTTGACACCTCCAGGGAGTCCAAGGACTCTTTGAGGGAGGGTACCTCCCTTATACACAATTAGAAATTATATTCCCGTTTACATCCTTATTTTAACTTAGACAAGAGCAAACAAAAATTGGCATGAGTTATCTTTATGAATAGACTGCTTGTGTGTGTGTGTGTGTGTGTGTGTGTATATATATATATATATATATATATATATAGGGAGTAGTCAGCATACCTGAGAAAGACGTATGCTATGCATTATGGGATACTGAGGAGCAATGATGTGATACCTGCTCCCTTATACAGTTACTTTCTGTATAGTCTCATCATATTTGGATACAGAAGGGGATAAAAACAAAGCATTAATTTCTTATCAGGTATAATAAATTAGTATATTTCCATCTGTTAAGGCTTTAAGTAGTAATTTATTATAGTCTATAATAAAAAGAAAAAGAATAAAGCTTCAAGATTTAATTGTTTTTGTTAGTAAGACTATGAAAATTAAACATCAGTCACGAATTCTTACAAGTGATATTCCATAATTATTTGGATATAATTATTCAAATGATACAGAGTTGGGAGAGGGCATCTATGGAAGTAGAAAATGAATGCAGTCAAAGGGGTGAGAGCTAGATTTTTCTCTTGTAGAGCAGTGCTTGACTGGAATAGTTTGTGCTTCAGACAAGTACAGATAGTGTGAATGAATTCAAGAGGAGATATGATGTATTGTGGTATAAGTGATATGTGGCCTCTCTCAATGAGTCCCCCAAATCCCTGGAAATCTCTTATGAGATTTCCAGGCTATATTGTGAAAAGACATCCTGTTAGGAAGCTGCTGAAAGATCAGTAATTTTTGTTGATTCATTGAGTGCTTTCTTGGATTTATTAGTGTATTTTTAGTATATTATTGTAGTTTTTTTAAGTGTATTCATTGTACTACCATATATAATAATGTAATTGTAGAAATATTAATGAAAGTTAATTTTTCACTTGGTTAGACTATAATAAATTTAGTTTAATCCTTTATCCAAGTGAGAGCAATATCTTACCCAGGTAAGATAGTACGACACCATATTCAGTCCTGAAGATATTTTCAGGTGCAAACTTTGTTTGCTCTCACTTGGATAAAGGATTAAACTAAATTTATTATAGTCCAACCAAGTGAAAAATAAACTTTCAACATCTTTCTCTAAATCCAGAGTAATTTAATAAAAAAAAAGGTGACAAACCTTTTGGCAACTCCTATAGGTAAAGATGACCTTGCTATTGCTTCTGCCTGGTATCTCCAACTCTGGGCCAGGCTCCCACTGAAGAGACCTCAATAATGGTCGAAACTAGTTTGGGTAGTGGCCAATCCCTTAATGCATAACATTATACATATCTGCAAGGAGATGTGTTTTGCATTACATTATGGGAGATACTGGGATAGGAGTGTTGGTAGCTTGCTCCACCTTTGCTACGAGTTGCCTGGTGTTGTACTACTTAATCAGGTAAGATAGTACAACACCATATTCATTCCTGAAGATATTTTCAGTCGCAAACTTTGTTTGCTCTCACTTGGATAAAGGATTAAACTAAATTTATTAAATTTATTATTGTAGAAATATTAGTTTTTACTACTCTTAAGAATGGTGCCAAAATCTTGTCACAACAGCAGTTTCTAAAGCACAATTTAAAGTTGTTACCGTTGATGAGAAACTGTCCTGATGAGAAGTGTTGTTGCAGTGATATTTTTCCGAGGATAATCATAATCAAATTCCTGACATGTACCCTCAAGGGGTGTACAGGATATTATTATAGTACTACATGAAAAAACTTACATCATTACTAACTTTCCATCAACAATTTTCCTTCAAATCAATCTGTTATCTCTCAAGCAGTGGCGGCCCGTACATAAGCACCGCGACACTGCAGCATCCCAAAGGGAAAAACGAAAAAATTAAATTTTGTTTATAAATAATAACAATGCTGACAACATTATATAAATGCAATACAACATGTTAAAGGTTACAGTTTATGTTTTGACATTGATTGAATAGTTAATTATTGGAATTGTTCGATTAAAGCTTTAAATTACGAAACAAATACACTGCGATCTAACACAGTGTCAGAATTATCACGTTTGGTCAGTTCCGGTTAGACTCGCCGATATTTGTTTGCACTTGTCACTGCACATAACAAGTAAATCTGACACTGCTAGTTGAGCAGTGTCACTACAGATATATTGTATGCTTGCGCGCGTTAATTCTGTGTACGAAATTTTTATTATTGGTAATGAGGGTGAAATATTTTTAATAAAGCAATTTTTGTAATATGTAAATTTACTTATTAATAAATTGGTTACTGATTAGGAAAAAATTAATTATTTTTTCTTATTTTGTATATGCAGCACCCCCACTTAAAATTTTCACTGGCCTCCACTGCTCTCAAGACTCCAACATTATCAGATCTTATATTTCCGTCTTCTAATGCACTTTTTCCTGTATCAATCCACCTATATCTTGGTCATCCTCTGGGTTTTTTTCTGCCAACCTGGCAGAGAACATTTGTTTTGCCAATCTTTCCTCTAGCATTCTGCTTAAGTGACCATACCACCTGAGATTACCTCCTAACACATTCCTGGACGCTAACAATGTTAAGTTCTTTCCTAATATCCTCATCTTTAATAAGATATTGCCATTGATGCCATCTGTTCACACCCTTAATCTTTCTCAGGACTCATATTGGTCAAGTGTTTTATTTCTAACCCAGCTTTTAAATCCATAAGTTGAAATTGGTTTGAACACTGTGTTGTATACATCTACTTTTAGTGTTTTGACTAATTTCCCTCTTATTCCATATAATTTATTCAGTTGGCTTCCTACCATACCGGCTTTGTTGATTCTGTTGTCTACTTCCATATTTAATTTACCATCTTCACTAAAAATCGTGCCTAATTAGCAGATGTTTTACCTGTTCTATAGGTTCTCCATTCATGATTCATTTGATATTTTCAATGTTTCTGCCTATTTTCATTGTCTTTGTGTTGCTAATTTTCATACCAAATTTATTACAGCAGTTATTCAGTTTAGTCAGTGAATCTTGCAGACTTGTTCTGGATTTATTTACAAGTATAATGTCATCTACGTAAAGTAAAGAGCTGAGATTAACATCGCCAGTTTTGATATCAAGTATAATACCACTTTCCTTTATAATGTGATCCATATAGATAATGAATAACAGAGGGGATAATGTACATCCTTATCTGACACCAGATTTAACATTAAACCATCTTCCTGTACTTCCTTTAATTCTAACTGCTGACTTACAACTCAAATAAAGACTAAGTGTCAGGGGCTAATTCTTCATGCTTGCTGCACAAGCTCATTACTTGAGAAAGAAGTAATATTTATTTGTTAATAAATGCATGCATTTATGAGCATTCCATTTAGGCTTTTATTTTTGTAGACAGAAGACATCTTAAGCTTGCATGGCAATAATTGAGCTTTGCGTTGTGTATTGAATGCCGATGCTTGCTCGTCTAGTCAAAGCTACCTTGGCTTGCTCGGTTGTGGGAGCTTCCAGGTCTTTCGCTACAGCAATGTGATTTTATGCACATGCATAGCCATTTCTGCTCCCTTCACGTCTTCTTAAAGACAGGCCATATGCAGTCAAAGTAGCTCTAACCAGTGAGCTTCAGCCAGCCTTTACAAGTGTGCGTGTTGCTTGGAAAAATTAAGTTACAACCAACTTTTTATGACGATGTTATTGACCAGTTCATAAAGAAGAACTGTTAAGTAGAATTTGTATTCAAGTAGCTAAATTGAAAAAGATAAATATCATTTGTAAAATAAATGTTGTATTTGTATGATTAAATGTACATACATTTCTAAATATATAGTTTTAAATGGCAGTAATTCATTATTACCCTAATCAGACTTCAATCAGACCTCGCACTCCCTGAATGATAACAACAGCAAGTGTGAATTTCAAGACCAGCATTCTCCTCTGCTAAGTATTGCTTGATATAATGCCCCATTGACACCCTATAACTGTAGTGTTTCGTATAGGTTCTCTCTTTTCACCTTGTCATATGCCTTATTCAGAATACAAAAATTAAATATAAATCTTTATTATATTCCCATGATTTATCAACTATTTGTCATAAAGTGAAAATCTGATCCTGACAGCCTCTATTTGACCAGAATCCAGCTTGTTCTTTACCATGCTTCCCTTTCAGAATCCTTCTTAACTGTTTCTCAAGTATACTTTTATAAATCTTACCAGGAACACTCAGTAGAGAAATACTTCTGTAATTTTCACATTCAGTTTTATTTCCCTTTTTGTATATGGGTACTATGGGAGTTCTACTCCAATCATCTGGAATTCATCCCTTTGTCCAGGTCTTCTGAACTATACAGTGCAGCCACTGCAAGACTTTTATACGTCCATACTTGAGCATTTCTGGTTGAATATCATCTACTCCTGTTGCCTCTCCACATTTCAGGCTTTTCATGGCTTTTTCTACTTCAAGTATGGATATACATTCCTGATTGCATGGCTATTCAGTGTTTTTTATTACTGTGCTGTCACTGCTTGTTTCATTAGGAATTTCAGCAATTCTCAGCAGGAATTCTCAGCAAAAGCAGTAACAATGATGAACAACAAGATGACTGAAACCAGGAATATTGAATATATAAGAAAAATCTGGTCAAACCATTTTAAGACTATCTTCCACCAAGGAAACAAAACTACAATGCCAACAATAGAAGAAAATAATGATCACCCAAAAATTTTACAAGAAGAAGTTAGATACGCAATAAAACAGATGAAAACCAATAAAGCACCAGGCATTGATACTATCCCTACTGAACTGTGGTCATATGGAGGCAGCATATCAATAGAATATTTAACAATCCTATTCAATAAAATACTACAAACAGGAGAGAGCCCAGATGACTGGAGAACTGGAAAGATCATCCCAATATACAAGAAAGGAGACAAAAGAGACTGCAGAAATTACAGACCAATCAATTTACTCCCTCACACCTATAAAATATTCATGAGAATTATACAAAATAGATTAAAAAACACCTACGAAGAAATGATAGGCATAGAACAAGCTGGTTTCCGAGGAAACTATTCAACAATAGACCAAATTTTCACATTGCACCAACTAGCAGAACTCAGCTGGGAAGACCATAAAGAACTATATTATTGTTTTGTGGACTTTAAACAAGCTTTCGATAACATCAACAGAGAAATCCTTCTCAAAATTCTACTAGAAAAAGCAATAGACAAATATATAATACAGTTTCTGATAAAATATTACTCTAAGACAAATGCACTAATTAAAAAGGACACACTCACAACAGAACCCATAGAGATCCAAAAAGGAGTAATGCAAGGATGCCCATTATCCCCATGCCTATTCAACATATATCTAGAAGAAGTTGTAAAGAAAGCAATAGACAATGAGCCTGGAATCAATGTCAATGGTTTAAACATAAATAATATCAAATATGCAGATGATCTCGTCCTTCTTGCAAGAACCCCAAATGAACTACAAAAGTTGATCCTGTAAAACATATGACATGACAATAAATATACAAAAGACAAAAGTGATGAAAATAGGGAGGAACAGAACTACCATCTCAGCCACCCTAAACGGAGAACAATTAGAACAAGCAGACAACTTCATATACCTTGGATCATAACTAACAGAAACAATAGATGAACTCAAAACAATCAAACACAGAATAGCGATAGGATGGGCCACCATGGGAAAATTACAGAAAATCTGGAAAACAAACAAGATATCTAAACAAGCCAAAATCAAACTATATGAAGCAATAATTATACCAACAGTCATCTATGGAGCAGAAGCGTGGACAGTTAAAAAAAGAGAGGAGAAAAAACTGCTGGCATTTGAAATGAAATGCTTAAGAAAAATAAATAGAACAAGTTGGATAGAAAAGAAAACAAACATCACAGTCAGACAAGAACTATTGTATAATCCTTTCTTTTAGGCTATTGTATAGCCTAAAAGAAAGCCTCTCTTTTATACTATTGTATAAAAAGACAATAATAGAAAAAATTAGAAAACAACAACTAAGATGGTTTGGACACACTGTACGCATGGATGCAGACAGACTTCCTAAAGTCCTAATCAATACTTTTCCAACTGAAAAAAGAAGACCTGGAAGACCAAGAATTACCTGGCTGAAATTAATAAAGAACATCTCGGGATGCAGAACATATAAGGAACTTTTTCGAACAGCAAGGAATAGAGAAGACTGGAAGATCCTGCTCAAGAGAAGACTCAACCTGTCTTAGACGGAAGAGAAGAAGAAGAAGAATTACTCTATACATCAGAGATATCTTTTTCTCCAGTTTTCATGTCACCTTTATCATCTCTAATTCCTTTTACCACACTCTTTTCTCCATTTTTGAGCAGAATATTATTATTATTATTACGTGACACCTCCAGGGAGTCCAAGGACTCATCGAGGGGAGGGGGGGGGGCATATACTCTACCACTCTGTCTCCACCACTCAATCCACCAACTACAACAAACCGCAACTACACTAATGCCATCTACAACCCATTACCACCACCACTAGTATTTTTACAAACAATCACAAACATCCATGCCCACTGCAGGATTCGAACCTGCAGCCTTTTGGCTGGAGAGCAGATACGCTAACCACTTGGCCAACCAGACCAGCTTGGTTGGACGAGTGGTAATATTTTGCCACCTTCTTCATATTTATTTTCTGTGTTGTTGCCAATCTTCCCATGACTCGTTTATCTAGTTTTACACAGTGTTTAGCTTTCTAATGTTTGTCTCTGTATTCTCTTAGAGCACAAGCTGATTTATTCATCAGGAACTTTCAGTATGCTTTTTTCTTTTCCTTCACTGCCTCTTTAACTTCCTTGCTTTTTCTGATTTTTCTATCTTTGCAGACAACCTCACCACATGTCTCTCTCTCTCTCTCTGGCTGAATCAATCAGCGTTTTCTTCAGGACTTGCCACTGTATCTTCAAGGTTTGGTTCCTGTTCTCAAACTCTTTCATTTTTTCGTAAATAATGTATTTTAGTCTACAGTTCACATCTGAGAGCTGCTCAACTTTTATTTGCTTTAAAATTTTCTTATATGTTCTTCTTTCAATTTTATCCTGCTGAAGACGAAATGGTGATCAGTTTCAAATCCTCTGTGCACTCTGGTGTCCTGCACTAGGGAGAAAACATCACTATCAACAATAACATAGTCAATGAGACTTTTCTTATTCCTTGCCTCTTCTATCCATGTGAATTTGTGCACATTTTTATGTTGGAACATTGCGTTAGTAATAACCAGTCCATGCCCTGAGCAGAAATCCAACAGGCATTTGCCATTATCAGTGGCACACCCAGGGGAGGGCCAAGGAGCCCTCTCCCCAAAAAGAAAAAGGGAAAAAGCACCAGAAAATTTTCCTAATTAAAATTCATTTTTTTATTTATGTTGTGTCATGTCTTCTATTTCTATACTGCTTATAAATTAGTGGCCACATAAGGTAAGAATACCTGATAGCTCTCAGGAATCGTGGCTGCTGTGAATGCAAGGCGAATGAAGTAGTGCTCTGGTGGACCAAGAGCTGCTTCGTTTGTCCTAGCTGGGCCAGAGGAGATAACGGGTATCATGTATTGGCGATCACTGTAGATGCTCATTCATGGGTCATATGCAATGTGTAGTGTGTATTCTCAAATCGTCTACTCAACTCAGCCCTCCCAAGATTAAATCTTGAGTGCCCCCCCCCCCCCCCCCAGATTCTTTCCAAGATTAAATCCTGAATGTGCCACTGGCCATTATTATTAGCTTTGCTCTTTTCTCCAAATTTTACCAAAATATTATGTGTCTGACAATCCTACTCTGCTATTTAGATCCTCAACAAGGACCAACTTTTCCTTTTTCATTGTGTTAATTGCTTTCTCCAAATCCTGAAAAAATTCCTCCACTTCTACTTTAGTAGAACCCTCCGTGGGATCATAGGCAATAATAAGTCTCATTGTCCAGTTCTCCATTCTGATATTTGCCCATATCTCTCTCTCTCTCTCTACTTGAGACTGCTTGCCATTCAAGAAGATTAGCCTTGTATTTAGTGTTGAATACTATGGCTACTCCTTCTTTTCCTTGATTGCCATTGCCTGAATATAACATTTTGTATTTATTGCTCAGAAAGATCTCACCAGTTTTTGCCTTTTTTGTTTCAGTCAGCCCTATTATGTCGATCTAGTACTTATCTAATTCCTCAGCTAGCTCCATTTCTCTGCCATTCAGGCTTTTTATGTTGATAGTACTGATCTTGAAGTTTAATGTTGAGTTGGGATGTGTTTCAAGATTTGTTCCAGTAGCTGACTTTTTGTTGTTGGTCCTGATTAAACAACTGGGACGTTGTTTAACTGCTGGGGCAATGCCTCAGCCGGCATGAAATTCTGTTATGCTGTACCATCATTTTATTTGTGGTTAAGCCAATAAGAATACAGTACAGTTTATAAGGTAAGTTCTTATAAATTACTAAATCCCAAATTGCCAGCCCATCTTCGTTTGTTCAGTACCAGGTAGTATCCATACCTAACAGGATGCAACATGAAAAGGTAAGAACTGGATGTTAAATCAGAAGCCTTGGTTGGTTCTCTGCATTCCTTTCAAGGCTATGTGGAGGTCTCCTCTCAGTTATACAGCTTTGACCCTTAAGCACCCCGAGGATAATCTGACATTGGAAATATCCTGATTAAAAGAATTTAGAAAATCGACCAGAGTGTTAGAAAAAATGGAAATATGTTTAACAAAACTTAGACAAGATAAGAAAAATGATCAGAACAAAAAGAGGAAAAAAACGCACTGAACTTTGTAATATTATTATCATAATAATAATAACAACAACAAAGTAAGTCAATTAAAATCTAAGGAAAAAAAAAGAGGTGATATGATATGGCGATTCAGTCATAAAATTTGTGCTTGCCGAGAGAGTCACTACTACTAGTTTCCTGGAGGCAAAAATTAAAGATGTAACAAAGGTAATTGGAAAACAGAAAAGAAAAGTAAAAGAAATGTAATTCTTATAATTTAAGTAGCAACAAATATAGTATGAGATAGGATAGGATAGGATATGAAAGGTCTGTTTGAAGAAGTGAGAAAGAAATGTGAGAGAGTGAGTAAATATTGTAGGTTTGCTACCTAGATGCGACAGTGCCAAGTTAAGGAGGGCAGTGATAGCAAATGATAACATGCACAGGCTGTGTAGAAGTCATTTTTACATGTGTGGAGTGTGTTTGATGGCAGAAAAGACTTATAAGAGAGATGGCCTGCACTTGAATTCATTTGACATCAGGAGCCTAGAAAAATTACTTATTGGGATGAGATCTAATGTTGAGAGAGAGAGAGTCGAGGAAACTAGATCATCGAGAGAGGAATGGGGAAAATGTGTGTGAAAGTTCAGCTATGGTAGCAAATGTGATAAAGATATGAATGGCTTTGAACATGGTTATGCATCTGGGGAAGGGGTCGAAATATATGCTTTAGGTTTGGATCTTTTGAGCATGTTTGGGGAGGGAAAAGGGAAAAATTCTACTCCAAGACCAATTAAATTGTGTATCTAATTATAAAAATAGGCTAGCTGGTAATTTGTTATGTCTATACACAAATGCCAGTTGCATCAGAAACAATGGGGTTCAGTTTGTTGCTTTATTCAACACAATGTGGCCTAAGATTGTTGGCATTAGGGAAATGCCAATCAGAATCAGCAGCGAGTTACAGACCATCTGGCATGAAGTGGAGGGTAACAGAATGATATATATTGTGGGATGTTGCTACAGACTTGGTGGCTCAGTTGCAGGGGACAAAGAAATTCATCACCAATTTAGCCTTATGGGTATTAAATGAATAATCATTATGAGTGACTTTAATCCAAACATTAATTGGGTCGAAGACAAATCTCATGATAAGAATGAAGAGAAATTTACTGAAATTGTTGCGAGACAACTTACTCAAGCAGCAGTGAAAGAAGGAACTAGGTCAAAGTATGTTAGATTTGTTCATAGCACCAGATGGTGTGTCTGTTAAGAATATGACTATTTTACCACCAGTTGGTGACCATGATCATATTGTGCATTTTTGGGAGGTATCTAATTATAACTATTAGAACAGGTTACATGCTGAACTACAAAGCTGGAAATTATAATCGACTTAGGAGAATACTATCTTCCATCTCATAGTATCAGTTACTGAATGGGGGAAATGTCAGCAGTGCATCAGAATCTTTAAAAAAGTGCTTAAATGAAGAAGTATCTGAATGTATCACTAGTGTTCTAAGAATAAATACGTTGGGAGTGAAATGGATGTGCAACCTTATTAAACAAGAGATTAACAAGAGGAAGATGATGTGGAAAGAATATCATGAGAATAAGACTGAGAGGAGTTATGAAATATTATTATTTTTATTATTATTACGGGCGACTCCAGGGAGTACTTAGACTCATCAAGGGAGGTCCTAAACATCATGTCCACACAACTACACGACATTCTCACAGTATCTGTCATACCTTGCCTTGAACTCACTCACCATCATAGCACCCATAACAGACTCTGGCAGCTTATTCCACTCATTTACCACTCTAAAAGTAAAGAACCCAGCTGCTAACCACACTCTTGCCCAGCTTTCATAGGTGTCCCCTAGTTCTCCCACCACCAGTCCTGATCTCAAAAATATCCTCTGAATTAATCCTATAGAAACCCTTTAGCAATTTGAATGTCTCAATCATATCTCCCCTTTTCCGCTTATCAACCAATTTCTGCAACCCACAAATCTTCAACCTGTTCTCATAAGGTTCATTCCATAGACCTGCTATCATCTTGGTCACTTACCTCTGGATCCTCTCCACCTCCTCCCCATCAAGAAGAAACCTAGGTGACCAAATCTGGGCACAGTAGTCGAGATGAGTTCTTATCAAGGCTCGGTACAGAGGAACAATAACTTGCTTGTCTCTGCTCGTCAAAGTATTTTTCAACAACCAAGTGAGTTGATGAGCTGATTTAGCCACTTTTGCAATGTGCCCCCTAGGATTGGAAGTATTTATTGTCAATTAATATTTTTAACTTATTAGATATAAAAGCAAATTTCCTTTATATTGCCATAACCATACGGTATTTAGTCAAATATAACTCGCACTTTTTTTCCCCAAAATTAGAGCTGAAAATCGTGGTGCGAGATATATGTGGGGATTTTTGGAAACTAAAGTTTTTAGTTTTTTCAAAAAATCCCTTCATATATCTCACACCATGATTGCTATTCCCTGCCTAGAGAACAGTTTCCTTGTGTGCATCCTACCCAAATAGCACCATCTTCTTTCCCATTATTTCAAGCAAAAATTAATAATAATTTACAAGACTTGTAAATTACTGTTAATTTTTCATGAATGACTAATGAGAAGTGAAAGCACTTCTCATTAGTCATTGAAAGCAGAACGCAAAACAGACAGCTGTGGTACTAGGCTAGTAAAGATAGAGCAGCTATGAAGATGTACATGTGATTGGTGCAGTATCAACAAAAGCTCGCGCTACTCAAAGATAAAAGCAAGCCAACAGTTTTGAATTGAAATGCTAATTCTCTTCAATCGAATTCAATATCTGAAACTGCCATAACGACATTCACTATATATTTCTTAATTTTAACACATTTATGAATTTTAACATGTTTGCCGGTGCAACATTTGGTTTTGCTTGAGTCTAAATAGCATGGTTAATGTGGGAAGGGGACATGTGATTCGTTAGCATCATTTTTATCCCAGTTGTCTCTAATTGCACTATTTGTTGAGAAATATATTACACAGACTGCAAATGTCTCTGTACCTTATTCAGTGATACAATAAAACGACTTGTTTTACTTTTGTCTGCAGTCATTATTGGCTACTTGGGCAGGCGTGTGGTTTACCACAGGAAGCGAGTTACTATCACCCTGATGTGAACGTGTTTAGACTTTTCTTTTGTGCAAGGTATAAGCGAAAGTTTTCAATTTCTTTTTTTCGTAAAGTAAAATTCAGGGTTGGAGTTACGTGAGGGCAAGTTATATTCCAGTAAATATGGTAAGTTATTTTTAAATCTTTGTGAAATGTATTATCAATATTCTGGATTATGAAGTGTTATCTGCATGTGATTAGACTGCATGCGTACCCTTCTCTTTCATTTGCATGTGTGTATGTCGGCTTATAACTAGTAATTTTTGGTTTTCTTAAACTTGGTTGTATATTCAGAGGGCGATTATGATGAGATTTTCCGAGGCCAAATTATAATTTTTGTCAGTGTCTATATGTCTCTCTCCACATTGTTACACCCCATACTCTGATTTTCATTAAAGTTAAAAGCTGTATGAAGAAAGCAATTATTTAATTGCTTTCTCGAAAATTTAATTGCATTTTCGAAACAACTGATTCGGAACATTATTAATGTTCTGAATCAGTTGTTTGTAGGATTTCTGTAAAGAAACATTTTGAAACTGTTCATAATAAATTAAGTAATAAAAGTGAGCAAGACAAAAACACAGTCTGATACTTTGATGAAATTTATTTCAGGAATATAGTTGCTACTAGTTTTGAGGTTTTAAGTTATTGCCCAACATGGGAAACCACTCATTGATTGGGAGTATATTAAAGAAGCATGACTAGAATGTGCTCCTTTTCTCTTTGACAATCTTTCAAAGAGGAAAGGTAAAAATTATTCAGCACATTAAAGAATTGTCTCTGAGTAGAAAAACAATTAAGGATAGAATACTTAAGTTAGAAAGGAATATAGCAAAACAATTAACAAAAGATTTGGCTTTATGTAAGTTCTTTTCTATTTGTGTTGATGAGATCACAGACATTACATCATCAGCTAGGCTAGCAATCTTTGCTTGATTTTGTAGGGTTGACGAAGTATGCGAAGAGATTGTAACCTTGTAACACTACCTGAGCATACCAGTGGGGTTGAAATATGTAAAGCAGTTATGAACAAGTTATCTATTCAGCAACTTGATATTTCAAAAGTGGTATCCATCACAACAGATGGTGCACCCAGCATTGTTGTTAAGAAGCAGGATTTGTAAATCTGTTTGCAAAACATGTTGGTCATAGTAGGTTTTCATTGCATCATACACGAGAATTTATGTGCAAAAGCTGGCCTAAAGGAACTTCAAGAAGTGAAGCAAACAGTAACCAAGGTTGTTAATTACATTTCTGCACGTGCTTTGAATAAAAGACAATTTCAGAATCTATTGAATAAGGTGGATTCGGTGTACAAAGGATTAATAATATACAACAATGTTCATTGGCTTAGTCGAGGTCTTGTTCTGAAATGATTTGTTGAATGCCTGGATGAGATAAATCTCTTTTTGACTAATCAACAAATGTCTTATAAAGAAATGTGGGTTTGTAAAGTGATGTTTTTTGCAGATTTTTACTAACATTTAAATGACTTGAACCTTAAACTACAGGACACAAAAACATCTGCAAATAAATTGCAGATTGATTTTTCGTTTCATTGATTTTTCAAAGTAGCTCAATTTGGAGGCAGAAATTTGTTGACCTCAGAGTTGACTTGGAAAATATTGAAAAGGAGCAATTAGAGATGGGAGTAACAGAGAGAAGTGCTAAAAAATAGGTATTAAGAACTTGAAATGCTATTCCTGAAACTTTGAATGTTTAAAAACCCTTGCAACAGCATTATTATCAATTTTTGCAATTATATATTCTTATGAATCACTGTTCTTAGTAATGAGCTTTGTTACATCTCGTAAAAGAGGTATTAAGAACTTGAAATGCTATTCCCGAAACTTTGTATGTTTAAAAACTCTTGCAACAGCATTATTATCCATTTTTGCATCTACAGATTCTTGTGAATCATTGTTCTCAGTGATGAACTTTGTTAGTCTCGTAACAGGAGTAGCCTTACTGATGAAACTAGTAGCGCATGCACATCTCTAAAGATTACAAAATATAAACGTGATATAAATTATCTGTCATTAGTGATGCAGTAGCAGAAGTCTTATTGATGCTAAATAAATAAAATCTCCACTATTTTTCTTTCTCTAGTGTTGATTTGATGTTTTCTGGTAAAAATGCTAAAAATTATATTATGTAAATAAAATAATTTATTTTATCTGTAATTTTTATGATTACTCATAAAGGATTCAGAATCAATAAAATTATATCTTTAATTTTATTTTCTTTTATTGTGCTTTAGTCAAGTAAAAGATTATGAGATTGTGCACTGCAACATGTTGGAAAAACTTGAAAAAACTTATGTTTGATCGATCTTTATAAAAAAAAAAAAAAATCAGAAATATTATTTACTCTTTTGCTGATGTTAAAAATTGCTTCTTTAAATTGTGCGGCTTTATATTTCGTGGAATGAGTTTGATGGGCGAAAGGATTTATACAAGATGGATGGCCTGCATTTGAATGGATTTGGTGTGCGGAGAGGGAAAAAGTGTTGATGAATGAAGTGAAAATGGATGTGCAGAACCAGGAAAACTAGAACAACCAAGGAGGGGGCAGGGAGTGAATATGTGGACATCAGTGAGACAGTTGAGTGTAAGAATGTATATAATGTACCCGGGCCAGTACTAAGGACAAAAAATCGGAATGGGATAGTTAGAATAACACATCAAGATGGGGTGGAACAAAGGGACCACTGCATTTCATGTATACCAATCCCAGGAGTATTAGGAACAAGATGGAAGAATTTTTGGCCTTGATTGGCTCTTCCTGGCCACAGGTTATTGGCATTAGTGAAACATGGCTGATGGAAGATGATATAGTTAGTGGGATAAAATGTGTAGGTTATAGTGCGTTTAGGAGGAACAGAGAGAATAAAATGGTGGGGGGTGTTATTGATGATAGCCGATGAACTGCAGCCAAGGAGAATTGAAGTTGTATCGCAGGATAGTGAAAAGAGCTCATTTGAGGCTATTTGGTGTGAGATTGAGACTGGCAGAATAAAATATACAGTTGGGTGCTGCTATAGACCAGGCGATGGAATAGATGGTGGAGATAATATACATAAACAAATTGATGAAATGAGTGGAAGGAGGGTAATTATTATGGGGGATTTCAACTATGGTAACATTGATTGGAAGGAGGAGAAGACACATGTGAGGAAGGAAATGGATTTTATTCAATTATTAAGGAATAACTATCTGAGACAGCATGTAATTGAAAATACTAGGGGTTTGAGAGTGCTTGACCTGGTAATAGCATCTGAGAATTTGACTGTAATGAATATGACCATGTTGCCACCTATTGGTGAGAGTGATCATAAGGTCTTGACCTGGGAGGTGGCTAAAGGTGTGGAATTTTCGATTAAGACAGGGTATATGTGGAATTACCGTGCTGGCAAGTATGACACGCTTAGGAGATTGCTTGGATCAGTGCCATGGCATGTAAAATTGCAAAGGCTGGATGTCGATAGAGCATGGGAAGTGGTCAAGGAGCATTTACAGGAGGTTATGGCTGATTGTATACCTAGGGTCCGAATAGTAAAACAAGTAAGGGTTAAATAGATGAATAACACCATTAAGCTTGAGCTGCAAAAAAAGAAACAACTGCCGAGGGAATTTAAAGAAAGAGGTGACCTGCAGGCACATGAACGGTATAAAGTGCAGGCCAGAAGGGTAACGAGTGTGGTAAAAAAAGCAAAAGCGGATTATGAAAGGAAACTAGCCTATGCAAGCTAAAGAGAATCCCAAAGTTCTTTCAATACGCTGCAAGCAAGAAAAAACTGTACACGGCAAAATGATTTTAAGGAATGACAATGGTAAGGAGGTCACTGAATCAGTCGATATAGTGGAGTTACTGAGCAAGCACTTTGCAAAAGTATATCATCCAGGTGGTGACATTGAAAAAATGAAGGAACCATTAGTTTATGCGGGAATTGTGTTGAATGAAGTGGAGGTGAATAGCCCATTACAGAAACTTATTGTGAATACATCTGTGGGATTGGATGGTATACCGGCACAGGTCTTGCATGAAACGGCTAAAGAATGATCAGTGCCCTTGACCATGTTGTTTAATCTGAGTCTCGGGTCTGGTTTAGTCCCGAAGGTGTGGAAAGAGGGGAAAATAGTTCCACTGCATAAAGGTGGATTCAAGACTACGGTTGCAAATTACTGACCGATCAGCATATCAGGAGTTGTTGTCAAGGGAAAAATACAGGAATGGATTGATGAAAATAAGATACTGTACCGGAGACCGCATGGCTTTGTGAAGGGTAGATCATGCCTCAGTAACTTGCTCAAGTTTTATAACACAGTGAACAGCTGAAATGGATAAGGGTAATGGGTTTACTGTGATGATACTGCTGGACCTGGCTAAGGCATTTGACAGGATACCACATGGAATTCTAATCTGTAAACTACAACATATGGGAATGGATATAGGGTTGGTGAGATGGATAGGTGGGTGATTGATGGAAAGATATCAAAGAGTAGTTTATTCAGGAGTAGAGTCCAAAAGTCGGCCTGTGACTAGTGGTGTGCCGCAGGGTTCTGTTCTTGGACCACTGCTGTTTAATTTGTGTATTAACGATATAGGGAAGGATCTAAGAGGAACAGTTCATTTGTTCGCTGATGATGCAAAGTTGGGTTGGGCAATAGTGAATGCAGAAGATGTCAAAATCTTGCAGGACGACTGGGATAGATTGGAGTTCTGGGCTAAGGAGAATGGATGTCAATTTAATGTGACAAAATGTAAGGTTATGCATTTTGAGGTGAAAAGATTAGCAGCAGTATACCACATTGGTGGAACTGTACTCCAGGAGATTGATGAGGCCAGGGACTTGGGAGTGTTGGTGTATAGGGAGAGTTTAGGGGGCACATTGCAAAAGTGGCTAAATCAGCTCATCAACTCAATTAGTTGTTGAAAAATACCTTGACGAGCAGAGATAAGCAAGTTATTGTACCTCTGTACTGAGCCTTGATAAGAACTCATCTCGACTACTGTGCCCAGATTTGGCCACCTAGGTTCTTTCTTGATGGGGAGGAAGTGGAGAGGATCCAGAGGCGAGTGACTAAGATGATAGCAGGTCTATGGAATGAACCATATGAGAACAGGTTGAAGATTTGTTTGTTGCAGAAATTAGTTGATAGGCGGAAAAGGGGAGATATGATTGAGACATTCAAATTGCTAAAGGGTTTCTATAGGATTAATTCAGAGGATATTTTTGAGATCAGGACTGGTGGTGAGAGAACTAGGGGACACCTATGGAAGCTGGGCAAGAGTGTGGTTAGCAGGGTGTTAGAGCTGGGTTCTTTACTTTTAGAGTGGTAAATGAGTGGAATAAGCTGCCAGAGTCTGTTGTAGATGCTAAGACAGTGAGTGAGTTCAAGGCAAGGTATGATAGATACTGTGAGAATGTCATATAGTTGTGTGGACATGATGTTTAGGGCCTCCCTCGATGAGTCTAAGGACTCCCTGGAGTCCTTAGACTCATCGAGGGAGGCCCATAATAATAATAGTGTGGCAGCTAGAATTACTCTTAAATACAAATAAAAACTATTCATGCTATCAACAGGATAGAAGGACTTTTAAATAAAAATTGAGTCACTAATTTTTACATTCATTCAATCTTACATGACTTAAAATAATCACTCTTACAATATTCTTTGATTTTACTATTCTAGTGTGATTTCTGATTATTTGAAAAGGTCTTCCAAATACTTAAAAGACCCCAAATAATCATATGTTCGGCAAAATTTTTGGTTGGCACGTGAGAAAAGTTTGCATCAAAGATTTGGCTATCTTGGTACATACACTTAAAAAAGTTTCTTACCTCTGGTCTAGAGTCTAGATTTAAACAAATCTATCATACTGCTACATGTTTGGGAGCTGCGGTGAAAATGCCCGTCAGTCTGACCAGTGGTGACAGTGACTAAGCTTGAGATTGTTATAATGTGATCTCGTTAAGCGTGTAATATCTTTGTGATTTTACATTGTTCTTCTTTGTTTTTCTGTGGTTAGGTGAGAATTACGTAGGATCTGTGGGTACCTTATGTTTTAAGACATCCTGCTATACTGTCTATAGAACAGCAACCGAGTGATGATGAAATAGACTTCGACAATGTCATCGAGTTTGCTAACAGAAAAGCAAGAAAAATAACATTTTAGGATGTTGGAATTAAAGTTTTACTTCAAAATAAACATACAGTTTTAATTTATTTCCCTATACGTCATTTTGACTTTTGGTAGTATTTTTGGTGTGTGTGTTGAGAGGGGTGGCAAACTCAGAGACCACCCTGGGTGGAAAAAGCTCTAGCTACGCCACTGGTGGGCCCCTTAAACATTAGACAATATGTTTAAAATGTTAATGACCTTTTGGTAGCTTGAAAATCTAATAGAAGTTCCAATTCTTTACTGTATGCAGCTAAAATTTACATTGTGTTACTATTTTAATAAAAAAACTTAATAAAATTATTTTTTGAGGATACTTTTTACTTAAGAATATAATAAATAACTCTGAAAAAATAATTCTGATTTGGGTTATGTGAGGCCAATGCATACGTTATATAGGCTTGAATCTTTAATATTGCGACTGTGCAACGAAGCTTAGCTGTCAACCCCAGCCTGGGATCATGATATGCAGTCGGAATCAACTTTGTATTGAGCTATTACATGCATTGCAAAGACAGCAAATATTTTTCATTGCGTTGGCCTCAGTTTGAGTGTGCTTCATCAGCTCTTCACCTCATGCTTGCTGTGTTTTATAAAAAGTATGTATTTAATTAATATTTTTTATATACTGTGGCCCTGTGCCTTTTAATTTAAATATAATGTATTTTCTTTCATTATATAAAATTAAAAAAAAAGAACTAGATAGTAAATATATTTAAGTTGCAGTCTCAAATAATATATGTGCATAATGCAAGTTCAATAAATAATGATACCTTTTATTTACTCTACAGTTAAAATTACTGTGATTTCTTAAAATTATTGTTAATAATAGATGCATCTATAAAGCATATTTCCACTGATGCATTCTTCCAGTGAGTTCTGTTATGTATTTCTAGCACAAATACATAATGGACCTCTCTAATCCGTACTGTATAAATTTTCTATAATACGCTACAAACAAAATGCAGAATTTAGCAACACAATTAAAATAACTTATTATTATCAAATGCAAATATATAAATAGCCAACCTATGGCAAATGTTGGATTCAATATTTAATTGCAGATGTTCATTTTTCCCAGCGTGGATTAGTTTTAATTTTTAATTTAATTTAATAAGTTTTAATTTCAGGAATATTACCCCTACCAGCATGGAAAAGAAAAAGCACAAATCTGGATCACTGAAACGCAAAGAGCGCCAAGAAGCCAAAGGGCAGGAATCAGCCAAGCGATGCAGGTCTATTACAGATTTTATAATACCACAGCCACCATCCACATCAATGTACAGTTCTGCAACAAATAATCAAGAAACAATACTCATGGTGATGATGCAATGAATTGTGAGTTACAAGAACAGCAGGAAAGAGCTACTTTGAAGAGATAAATATAATGAAAATACTCGTTCAGTGGGGATATTAGATCCAGGGAGATATAAGCAAAATTCACCGATTTTTAAAATGTTATTAAAAGATACTTGTTTATATGTGAAATATTTAAAATTTTCAATCCATCTACGTTGGCAGGACTCGTGATTTTGTCGCCATTCTTCGATCTTTTCACTGGTGATAACTTTTAATACACGAAACTTCATCAAATAGTTCGCCATCATTTATGTTTAAGCTTCAGTGACTGGAAATGAACAAAACACTTTCTCGATCTTTGCCTGCAGAGGAATTTCTCATAGTAGGACCCATTCAATACTTCCATTTCCACAAAACAGCTGACCCAGTTATTTAAATAATCAATGGAGGTTTTGTAAAATTTATGAATTGCATCTTTAAGTATGTTGGCATCAGTATTCAATTTACATGTTTCAATTCACAAAATAAAGGACAAAATGGAAATTTTAGAAAAAAAAAATCTAGGACAGAGCAGTGAAATAAAGGACTGTCCTCTTAAATAAAGAACATATGATCACCGTAATTATATGGCATGTTTCTATTCATGGTAGAATTTAGAATTTTATTTGAAGTTAGCCTTTGTGATCTGTCATAATGACATCGAGAATTTCAAATGCAATAAAACAAACACTTATTTCATGTAGTTGAAAAATTGGACAATAGATTTTAGTTAGATACTATGTTTAAGTGCAACATGTGGTTTTGCTTGTCTATAAGACTGTTTTTTAGTCTTGCTCACTTTTATTACTTAATTTCTTATGAATCATTCATATTATTCAAATACAAGAATTTGCATATACGCAAGCTATTATTTATCTTAAGATAAATATACAAACAACACATCTTCAAAAAAAAACAATTAACCCTCTCACAGCATAGTTTCGATGGGAGGGGACAATAATAGTGCAATTAGAGACAGTCGAAATAAAAAATGCTCTAACTAATGAATCACACTATTTGTTGAGAAATATATTACACAGACTGCAAAAGCCTCTGTACCTTATTCAGGGATACAATAAAACTACACTTGTTTTTCTTGCATCTGCAGTATAATGGCTGTTGGGGAGGGCATGTTGTTATCGTGGGGAGAGAGTTACTATCGCCTCAACGTGAACATGTTTAAACATTTTTCGTGTGCTAGGTAATATGCAAAACTTTTTGATGTATTTTTTCGTAAAGTAAAATCAGGGGTGCGAGTTATATGCGAGAGCATGTTATATTCAAGAATACGGTAAGCATTTCGCCGACAAGTTGACACCCTTCTGCTGCTTCCCCTGCTCAGCTGACTTATATGGTGAGTTACAATGCATAAATATTTTTCTCACTACTGTTTTCTTATTTTTCAAACCAACATCATTAAAATCAGTTTAATAATACAATGATCAATTCTACACTAAATAATATTATAAATTTATATATAAATATTATTTATAAAATATTATATAATATTATAAATAAATAAATTAATTTTCTATTAATTTCCCCCCCCCACACACACACACACTAAAAACTGCCCGGCATGTCAGCAACTTTGTAAATTTTTGTGTAAAAATGTGTAAAAATTTATAAAATGTGTAAAAATGTCTAAAATGTTCAGTACAAGCAAACTATTTAAAAATATCTACCATTTACCATTTATTTAAAATTAAAAAAAAATTAAAACTTCAATTATAACAATCTGTATTTACATTTACTATGTAGTGTATATTGCCAGTAATATGTACAATAGATGTACACTGTAATTACTAAAAATATACATTTATTTCACAAACATTTTAATTGCACCCTTTTTCCACTTATATATTTTTTGAAAATTTTATTTATTTCTTATAAAAATTAAATGATAGCCTTATAGTTGTGGGTGGCCCCCTTTGTCTTCTTGCAACCCATATTTTTAGACCCAGTCCACCACTGATTATAGGTGCATGAAAATAAGGTTCAAGAGCTGTTGCATAACCTGGATAAGAATTGGTCAACAGGATCAGACCAGCATCTTATCTGATCTTATTATCATTTTGCTAAGGAATGTTCAATCGAATTGGCTATGTTTTTCACATGTTTGTATAACTTGAGTCTCAGCTCAGGAATGGAAGGAATGTATGATAGTTCCATTGTACAAGGGTGGTGCAAAAACTGATGTGTCTAACTACCAACCTATCAATATTTCTGGTTTCGGTAGCAAATATTTTAGAGAAGTTATTAAGAATTCATATATAGAAATGGATAGACAAACAAGCTGTATTCTGCAAGGAGCATGAAAGGTACTCAAGGAAGGTCATGTTTTAGCAATTTCCTCATATTATTATTATTATTATCCAGGCCTTCATGGAGTCAAAAGACTCATCGTGGGAGGTCGTTTTTAGGAAATACAAAGTCTATCATACCACTCCTTGAACCCATTAACCGTCCCCACTTCAACCACTCTCTCAGGCAATTCATTCCAAACTTCAACCACCCTCCATGGAAAGAAATCACTCCTCACCCTCTTGTGCACAGCCTCCTTTCGTAACTTCCAGGGATGGCCCCTTGTCATCTCTCCTTCCCACCTTTCCACCGTGTGAAAGAATTCTCCAATGTCTACCCTGTAACTGCCTCTCAACAGTTTAAAAGTCTCGATCATATCACCTCTTCTTCTATCCACCAAACTCTGCAGTCCACATTCCCTCAGTCGATCCTCATAACCCATATTGTACAGTCTTGAAACCATCTTTGTTATCTGCCTCTATACCCTTTCCACAGTCAATTTATCCCCTTCAAATCCTGGGGACCAAATCTGAGAACAATAGTCTAAGTGTGGTTTGATCAGGGCCTTATACAACGGAATGATAACTCTTTTATCTCTGCAGGTCAGCATCCTTCTCAGTATTGCAGCAATCCTCTGAGTTACCCTCACCCCTTTGCAATATGCTCCCTGAATTTCAGTTTTCTATCAATCATCACCCCTACCAATCGATAGATCCCAAACTTCAAGACTTTACATTTTGCTGCATTTAACCGACAACCCCCATTTATTTGCTCATCTGTCTAGTTTATTCAAATCCTCTTGCAGGGCTGCCACATCTGCACTATTACTGATAACCCTTCCCAACTTCACATCATCTGCAAACAACTGAATGTCCCCTTGCAATCCATTGACAATATCATTGATATAAAGATTGAACAATACAGGTTCCAGTACTGAGCCCTGTGGAACCCCACTTGTAACCTTCTGCTTCCTTGATATTGCCCCATCATACACAACTCTCTGATACCTATCAGTCAGCCAATGTTGAATCCATTTGACTAACCCGACATTTAAACCCATGTGCTGCAACTTCAAACGCCTTTGCAAAATCCAAAAAAAATGCCAGTATATGCCTTTCCCTCATCAACTGCTCTTGTCACTTTATTATAAAAGACAATCATATTACTAAAGCAAGAGCACCCCTTAACAAATCCATAATAAATTCAGTTTAATCCTTTATCCAAGTGTGAGCAAACAAAGTTTGCACCTGAAAGTATATTTAGGACTGGGGTAAGGTGGTACAACACCAGGGCAACTCGTTGCAAAGGTGGAGCAAGCTACCAACACTCCTGTCTCGGTATCTCCTATAATGCAAAACACATCTCCTTGCGGATATGTCTAATGTTATGCATTAAGGGAAGGGCCACTATCCAGACTAGTTTCGACCTTTATTGAGGTAGAATGGGAGTCCATGTCTCTCATCATTGGCCTTTGGAGAATAAAGCATGCTGACAATCAGCAGACAGTAAAAGAGGAGTATGATATAAGATAGAGTAGGATAGTAGGAGGTAAAAAGAGGCCTCAGTCAATCTGTTTAGCCTTATTGGCTAATTGGTCTGTAACATATAATCTCAATTTATCTGTTCAGAAAAAGGTTAAACATAGACTTTTGTCTATAGTTCACATATTATTTTATCTAAAGTAATGATTTACTCCAGTATTAATGGAGGTTCTTTTTATGTTACTAGATATAATATCCTTATTTTTATTCCAGGTAAATAATTTTTTTTTTTTTTTTTTTTTTTAAAGACAAGATGTAAATAATAGGACTTATTTAAATATTTATTTTAAATCTAAAATAACAGGACTTAAGGTCTGGGTAAGTAGGAATGAATAGGAACTTACTGAGAAACTTGTATACCTGGTACCACTGGGACTTAGAATGGGGAAGAGACTGGCCCAGGAGATGCCGCTCACGAGGAGCGACACCGCCTCGCAGTAAGCCTTCGCCGCCCGGGTTCTCAGCTCTCCCCCCCCCCCTTGTTTGGAGTAAAGAAACTGTGCCAGCGAAAGCTTTGTGGCTAGGGGAGACAGAGTGGTTATTCTTTTTCCTGGGGTGGGGGGGATGGTGGGTTTTTTGGGTTCTAAAGAGATATACAGGGCTTGATGCGTCCCTGTATAAGAAAGCATATTATTGGTGGTTTGCAGTATTGATTCACAAATTTAAAGTCTCCTAGTAAGTGCCTTTCTTGTGCCAGAAATTTGGGTAAGTAGAAAAAGAAACCTTTTCTTATTCTTGCATACATTAAATTTGCGTTTCGTACCTGGGATTTTTTCCGTACTTTCCAGATGTGATATTTTAGTACATTGATTAGGAAGATAGTGAACTTTTGGGTTTTTTGGACTGGTGGCGGGAATTGTAGTCGTACAACCTCTTCTACTGTCAGCATGGGGATTCCCAATGCTGTGCTGAGTCTCCGCCAGATGCGTTGGGCTGGTGGGCAAAAATAAAAGAAGTGGTCCACCGTTTCCACATCCTGGCAGACATCGCAGAATGCGTCGCACGGGTTAGGTACATGCCGGGATTTCACCTGTTTCACCGGGAGCCGCCCGTAGGCTATTCTCCAGGCTAGATCCTGATGAAAAGGCTGTCCCCAGCTATTTTTGATGTTTCTGAAGAGAATTTCATTATATGTACTAAGATTGGGTGTATCACGCCTGGAAAGTTGGAAGAAATCCCAGTATACTGCTTTGGGTTTGTGTGTGAGGATTGCTATTCCTCTGTCTCTGAGTGTTGTGATCGATTTCACTACTGTACGGTACCACTTGGGCACCCCCCTTGCGCGGGGTCCAGCATAGTCCGTGATCCCAAAGAGGGGGAGGAAAAGTCCTATAAAATATCTAATTAGTAGGCCAGAAATGTGGTTGGAGTTTAAGGCCTTCCGTACGGTTTTGAACGTGTTTGCTTGTAGCAAGCTTTTGTGATCAGGCAGAGCATAACCCCCTTCTTCCTGTTGGAATTGTAGGTATTCTTTCTTTACTTCACGTTTTCTCCCATTCCAGAAGAAATCCAGGAGTTCTTTTGATAATTTATTTTCTTGTGCCAGTGTGATGCCTGTGATATTGACAGTGTGCATCAGCATTGGGGTGACGATTATTTTTATTACTGTCGCTCTGCCATAAAAGGAGAAGAAGGTTGGTTTGAACAGCCTTATCCTTTCCCTGCTTGTCTCCTGCAATTTTTGGATTGGTATTGCTAGGGTGTCTGAAAAGGGCACGCCTAGTATAGTTAGGGGCTGTGTCTGTAGCGTTAAACTGTAGGGAAGTCCAGTGCTATGGAAATTTCCGAAACTTTTGATTTTGGTTTTTTGTGCGTTAATGCAAAGACCACTGACTATGCTGAATTTTTGCAGTGTGTGCAGATAGATATAGATGGACTCAGAGTCTCTGAGTGTAGCCACTACATCGTCTGCATATGCCACTATTTTGCATTGTCTGGAGCCTTGGGGCAGTGGAATACCGTTAATTGCAGGGGTGTTATCAATTCTTTTGATTAGGGGTTCTAATACTAGGGAGAAGAGGAGGGGGCTTAGCGGGCAGCCTTGCCTAACCCCTCTCTTTATGCGGATTGGTTCTGTTAGAAACCCATTAATAGATAGTTGGGTCGTGGCTTCTGCATACATGTTTTTAATTGTACGCCGAAGTCTCGGGCCCACGCCTGTTTTTTGTAGGATGTTCTGCAAGTACCTGTGGTTGATGCTGTCAAACGCTTTCTCCAGGTCGGTGGAGAGAAGTGCCAGGGGGTATTTTTTCTCTTTGGCCAGTTTGATCAAATCTCTTAACAAAAAGAGATTGAATTCCATAGATCTACCAGGGATCCCGTAGACCTGTGAGCTTGTTATTATTTTTTCGATACCGCCCTTAAGGCGCGTGCAGATAATTTTTGCAAAAATCTTGTAGTCTACGTTGGTTAGGGAGATTGGACGCCAGCTGTTCGACAAAGTTCGATCTCGGTCTTTCTTGGGGATAAAGATGGTGTGGCTCTTAATGAATTCCTTGGGAATGTTTCCCGAAGTGAGGAATTCGTTAAACATGTTTATTAACGCTGCCAATGCAAATTCCCAGATAGATCTATAGAATTCTATCCCCCGTCTGTCTGGCCCTGGGTTCTTCTTTGTTTTCATCATTCTGCACGTGGCTTTTAATTCGGCTGCAGTTATCGGCCTGTCCTGCAGGGCACTAAGATGATCGGGAAAACGTGTTGCGTCCCACTCACTGAAGTCATCCGTGCCCTGCTGGTCAGAGAAGATACCGATATACTGCTGATGAAAGTGACGGAGTATTTCGTTGGTTGAGCGTAAAATCTGGCCCTTCTCCTCGATCTGGTGAATCGTTTTCTCATCATTAGATGCCACCCATAGTTGGTTGTAGAATGCAGCGGAAGGTGTTTCCAAATTTCTGAGATAGAGTCTCGTTCGAAAATCGAGGTCTTCGACTCTACTCTGCCGCTCTTGCTGCAGCTCTATTTCTACTTGCCTGATAAGATGTCCGCAGGGAACTCCGCTCCGTTCGTTTGTCCGGTACCAGCCGAGTTCCCTGTAGAGATCCCTCAGCCGTTTGCATTGTTGGTAGGCCCTTTCGCACCCGCATTTTTGGAACAGTTCCCTAGCCTGCCACTTGAAGCTCAGCCAGTTTTCCCAGTCCCAGTTGGTGTTTTGTCCATCTGTCACAGAGGTTCTGTAGCTGGTCGCTAAAAAGACTGGGAAAGGTGGGAGGAAGCCTCCAAGGCCCTCTGGCTGTTTCCATAACCTCTGGGAGCATGATTTTGAGTATGACCATTTTGTGGTCAGTTGTCATGTTGTGCACTGCAGTGTGACGTATCCTCTGAACATATTGTTCCAAGTTTTGGGACATGTACACCCTGTCTAGTCTTGTCGCTATCTGGCCGCGGCCCATTGTAGTTTCTACTTTGGAGGGGTTATTCCGCCTCCAGATATCGACGAGATCAAAATTAATATAGCATCGTTTTAAAGCATCAATGCCGCCAGTTCTGTTGTTTGGATTCCCACCGATTTTGTCTAGACATGTGTCTTCCACACAGTTCCAGTCTCCTGCAACTATTAGGTGTTCTGCTCCCAGGAGATAGTTTTCAAGGGCAGAGAAGAGACCAGTTTTGTGGTATGGATTGTTCGGGGCGTAAACTGCAGCCAGTTGGATGGTACGGCCACCGTACTTCCAGTCCACCGTTACTAGGCGTCCTGTGGCGTCTTTTTGGACGTTAAAGAACCCCTCCGCGATTGGGGGGCGAATTAGTATCCACACCCCTCGCGAGTGAGCGTCCCCGAAGCACCAGTAGCTGGTGACCGGATAGCTTCTCGAGAAGTTCTCCACGTCCCAGTGCTTATAGAAATGGGTTTCTTGTATCAGGAGGATATTGATTTTGTGTGTTAACATTAGCCTCCAGACAGCGCTTTGCGCAAAGGGGTTGCGTAGTCCGTTAGTGTTTAAGGTTGCGATTTTAACTTCCATGTTGGTGTTAGTATGGGGGGGGGGGGGCGTTATCTGTTGGTTGTTCTATGCAGGCCAGTTCTGGTTCCTCGTCGGTGCTGGTTTCACATTCAGCACCCGAGTCAATGACGAGCCTGTTTGGGGAGTCCCTCTCCCCTTCGTCTTCAGAGTCCATTTCGTGGACTTGTGGTTCTGTCGGTTGATCCCTTACTGGGGGTAGGTTCTCTAGCATTGTTACGTCATTGTCGAGGGGCTTTGTGCCTATTGTTTGACATCGACCTTTAGTATGGGTATACTCTGTCTCGTTCTCCGATGACATCAGGCTGCTTTGTTTCGCTTTTTTCTTTTCTTTTGATTCCGTTTCTCTTGTGCGCTTTGTTGGGGCACTGGGTGTGACTTCTTCCTCTTTCCTGCGCATTTCATAGTTTGCCACCTTGATGCTGGCGATGTTGTCCTGCGTGTGGCGGCTTGCCTTGGATATCTTTTGGGTTTTTGTGGAGGTTGTGATTTCCGTTGATGCTCCCTTTTCAGCCTGTTGGCAGAGCTCCGGAAAATCGCTCCTTGCTATTGTCTCACGCTTCCCGATGGGTGTAGCCCTAATCAGTGTTATGGTCCCTCCAATTGCTTCTGAGCTTGTCCTGTTTGGACATGTGTCCACTTTGTGGGTCAGATCCCCACACTTCAGACAAGGTTCCGTACAGCTTTCTATTTTATGTTTTGATGCTTTGCAATTTCTGCATTGTATTCAAGGGCAATCTGCTCCAAGGTGTTCTTCCGAGTTACATCTAAAGCACCTTCTTTTCACACCCGGGTAGTTGATCATTACCCTTGTTCCCCCCAAAAAAACGAAGTTGGGGACTTCTTTTTTCATTTCAATCTGGATTTCGACGTCTCCTGTTTTCCATCCTTTATAGTCTGCGTACTCCATTGCTTTAATCTCGTGAATTTCCCCCCATTGGCTAAAGAATTTCTTGACTTCAGGTTCGTTCTCAAGGTATTCTAGTGGAAACCTGGTTATTTTTAGCGTTTTTCGTAGGCTCCCTACTAGAAACGGTCTGATTGTTTGTCCAAAACAAATGAAACCCTCTAATAATTTCTTTTTTGTTTGTTCGCTTTTGACCACTATTTGGAATCTATTGTTCCCATAAGGTATAAAACCGTATATATTTTCAGCCCCTACTGTTTCGATTAGAGCTCTCGCTAACGCCCGCTGATCTACGGGCTTCGTGAGCTCGATACCGAGCGTCCTAGTTCTAGGCAAAAAATGTGACATGGTTACAGAAATTCCTGACTACTGGGTGTAGAAAGGGGATGTAAGGGAGGGCAAAATCGAGGAACGTTGGGCGTTCCTCGCCGCAAACAAAGCGATACCAGAATAGACGGATAAAACAGGCAATAAAAAGAAAAAAAGGTCTTACCAAAGCTGGGGTACTACTGCGGAATCTGAGCATGGAGCTCTCTTTTCGGGCCGTTGAAACTGGATCTTCTTGAGAGGTAGACGTCTGCCTTCGGCCAGAGCTTTCTCGGGGGTCCTCGGGAACTGTCTCTGGAATCCGCTGCGTTCTGTCGATGTCGATATTGAGGTCTTTTCAGTGGGAGCCAAGCCCAAGCTGAGATACCAGGCAGAAGCATTCGCAGGTCATCTCTACCTATAGGAGTTGCCAAATGGTGTGCCACCCTTTTTTAATAAATTACTCTGGATTTAGAGAAAGATGTTGAAAGTTTATTTTTCACTTGGTTAGAGTATAATAAATTTAGTTTAATCCTTTATCCAAGTGTGAGCAAACAAAGTTTGTGCCTGAAAGTATCTTCAGGACTGGGGTAAGGTGGTACAACACCAGGGCAACTCGTTGCAAAGGGTGGAGCAAGCTACCAACAGTAGTTGGTAGCTGGTTGGTAGCTTGCTCCACCTTTGCAACGAGTTGTCCTGGTGTTGTACCACCTTACCCCAGTCCTGAAGATACTTTCAGGTGCAAACTTTGTTTGCTCACACTTGGATAAAGGATTAAACTAAATTTATTATACTCTAACCAAGTGAAAAATAAACTTTCAACATCTTTCTCTAAATCCAGAGTAATTTATTAAAAAAGGGTGGCACACCATTTGGCAACTCCTATAGGTAGAGATAGGTAGGTCTCTGGCTGGGTGACTTCACCGATCAACATACGGGACTTCTTGTTTCCAGAAACGTATGCGTCATGATGCCGTCTTAGATGTGATGCCTGCAGGTGCTTACGCTGCTCTTATAGTATTAGGGCGATCTTTGCCCTATGTTGCTGAATAATACGCATTCTTTCATTTACAATATTTCACTAATGATTTTCTCTCTTATTTGCCCCTTTTGCTGACTTACATTCATGCTAGACATATAGATACGTTAATTTAAATTCACAAAATTCACAGTTTATCATACAAGATGTTGTTACAAAAAAAACATATTTACACTGCGCTAAAAGATAAGTATGCATATATATATATTTTTTTAATTGTTAGATTCTGGAATGGTGATGTGATGTAAAATTTAAAGTTGCCTATTTCAGATCTAACAGTATTTTTGTTATAGCCATTATTTAAAAATGTGTTGCTGATGATTTTTAGTATCTGTTTCAGAACTTGCTGGTTAGTGCAAATTGTTATAGCTCTGTTTTTATGGATGTTAATGACTCCATATTTTTGTGATGGGTGGTGGTATGAATTAACATGTATGTATTGGCCAGGGTGTGTCAGTTTGCGGTAGACCGTGATAAACTGTCTGAAGGAAGACTTGTGACCAGTGGATCCAGGAATGGGAGTGAGTTCTGATTTTCAATTTCGATAGTAAATTGTATACGTTCATGTTGTTTGTTCAGGTGGCTAAGGAATGTGTTTAGCATTTGTCGCCCATGTGGCCAGATAACGAACGCATCGTGAGCGTATCTAAGCCACATTGTAGGTTTTAGAGTGGGGGAATCGAGCACTTTGCTCAAAAGTTTCCATATAGAAGTTAGCAATTCCCCCCACCCCCCCCCCCCCCCACCCCCCCCCCCCCCCACCCCCCCCCCCCCCCACCCCCCCCCCCCCCCACCCCCCCCCCCCCCCACCCCCCCCCCCCCCCACCCCCCCCCCCCCCCACCCCCCCCCCCCCCCACCCCCCCCCCCCCCCACCCCCCCCCCCCCCCACCCCCCCCCCCCCCCACCCCCCCCCCCCCCCACCCCCCCCCCCCCCCACCCCCCCCCCCCCCCACCCCCCCCCCCCCCCACCCCCCCCCCCCCCCACCCCCCCCCCCCCCCACCCCCCCCCCCCCCCACCCCCCCCCCCCCCCACCCCCCCCCCCCCCCACCCCCCCCCCCCCCCACCCCCCCCCCCCCCCACCCCCCCCCCCCCCCACCCCCCCCCCCCCCCACCCCCCCCCCCCCCCACCCCCCCCCCCCCCCACCCCCCCCCCCCCCCACCCCCCCCCCCCCCCACCCCCCCCCCCCCCCACCCCCCCCCCCCCCCACCCCCCCCCCCACTTTATAACTTTTTATTTTTTTATTTATATTTTATTAATTATATTTTATTAATTATAAAGTTAAATTTAACTTTATAATTAAACTCATCCATCTCAACATCTGCATCTCCGCTACCTCCATCTTCCTCTCCTGTGCCTTGGTTATAGGCCACGTCTCTGCACCATAGAGCATCACCAGCCTCACCACCATCTTATACAGCTTTCCTTTCCTCTTACAACTCACTCTGTTGTTGCACAAGTCCCTGCTCATCTTCCTCCAATTCATCCAACTGCATGTTATTCGGTGCTGTATTTCCTCATCCAAGTTACCATTCCTCTCGGCAACCAACCCAAGGTACTTGAATTTCTTCCCTGAAATTAGCCTTTCACCCTGGAATCTTATGACCATGTCAATCCCCATTGACATATATTCAGTCTTCACCCGGTTAATTCTCATGCCTTTCTCCACTCTTCCAGGATATTTTCAAGCTTCTCTCGGGATGATTCGCATAGAACATTGTCGTCGGCAAACAGCATGCTCCATGGTGCCTCCTTCTTGACATCCTCCACTAGTACATCTTGACCTGGTCATGGATGTACTAGTCCTGAAGTGTGCTGGATATTAAATATTAAGTAGGCTGAATATCTGCCATCCAGATTCTTGGAATTTTCATGCCACCATTATTGTTGATATTTAGGGGGTTTATCAGAATTTCGCAGGCTTCCTTAAATTTTCTTTCATACCAAGTTTTTGTATGGTGTAAAGAGCGGATACTTTTCCAGTCAATTTGGTGTAAGGTGTTGAGAGTGTGATGTTTATATTTAATGTGTCTTATGTATTCTTTCTTACGTATAGGATTGTACGTCCTGTTTCACCAATGTACAGTAAGTTACAGGTGCAGTGGATGCAATAAACTCCAGGATGTGCCAATTGGAGGAGAGGATCCTTAGAGGAGTTGAATATGTTTTTAAGTTTTGTAGGTGGTTTAAAGGTGGCATTGAGATTATAATGGTGTAGGATTCTGTTGATTTTTTCTGATAACCCTTTAATGTATGGGATGGCTATGGTTTTACTGTAATCTAGATTCTTTTTTGATGATGTTTTATGAAGTACTTTATTAATAGTATTGTTGCATCTCGTATATCTCTGATATTGATATATTGAGGCAATTTATTTAACTTTATCCTTTCCTACTTCAGCCGCTATATCAAATTCTATCGCTTGTACCTCTTTGTTAAGTAGGTTGCGCCATTGTTACGTGATCTTCATTAATCTTCATTTTAACGTTAAGTCTCGCTTCTCTTATATCTTTTCTTACGTAATTTAACCTTTTAAGGGCCACCAGAAATCACCCGTTCCCTGAATTCTATGAGTTATCCTGGTCACTCAGGCAAATTTATTTTTTATCTGGGCCTTAAGGTTAGAGAAAACTCAGCCTTTAGGATGATCATAGAATATCAGGTGCCACTAATAATGTTAAATTCTTAGAAACTTGGGTTCTCTGGCTTATTTTATTTTATTTGCAGTCGTGCCCTACTACTTTCAATTGGGGTATTCCCGCACACACACACACGATCACAGATTCGAAGTTTTATGAAGGGTCAGAGTCAGTCATCATAATCAGAAACACATGTAAGGAATCAAGACATTTATTAAACTCATTATATAATGCCATACAAGTTAAAATAGTTATCAAATCTAATTTTAAACTTCTACCATTCATTCACTCTCTCACTCTTAAAAACAACAATTATGCATTGACTTCAAAATGTTAGCAAATTCAATAACTCAACATATAATACATTTATAATTACAGCTCAACTGGACATTAAGGCATTTTAGTACATTTTTTATAATCTCCCTCGGATTAATTACGACAGAATCTCTATCTAACTGAAAGTTCTTAAAATTCATTTCAAAAGCATAGTCATTTACATAGATCTTAGTTCTTCACTCTTTCTTTCATTACAAATTTTAGGTTGCATTCTCTTAACACTGTTAGTCAATTCTCAAAAGGGGCTAGAACAAGTGAGAGTACTTATCTATTCTTTATCGGTTTTCTTCCGTCCGTCCTTCTTTGTTTCGATTCTGGTTGTCTCGATCTTATCGCCACATGGGTTACACGTTTCGCCTGGGCTGGGTGCTATCTCTCCGCTAAGGGGCTAGAACAAGTGAGAATACTTATCTATTCTTTATCGGTTTTCTTCCGTCCGTCCTTCTTTGTTTCGATTCTGGTTATCTCGATCTTATCGCCACATGGGTTACACGTGTTCGCCTGGGCTGGGTGCTATCTCTCCGCTAAGGTTTTATGGTGATGGTCTTCTCATCGCGGCCTACGGTTGATCTTGCTGAAATCTACTGCGGTGCCATGCCGGATCCTATTGTAAGCCAGCCCTCAAAAATGAGAGCTGATTTGCGAAGAAGTCTTGGAGCACACACGAAGAGAAATCCAGGAACAAGAAAAAAACGGGGGTGATTTACTTCCGTATCGCGGGTTTTATTCGCTCTCCTAGAGCGCCACCTTTCCGAGTTTGAATTTCTCTTATCGTCTCGCCCATTGGTCTCTGGCTGGGTGACTTCACCGATCAACATACGGGACTTCTTGTTTCCAGAAACGTATGCGTCATGATGCCGTCTTAGATGTGATGCCTGCAGGTGCTTACGCTGCTCTTATAGTATTAGGGCGATCTTTGCCCTATGTTGCTGAATAATACGCATTCTTTCATTTACAATATTTCACTAATGATTTTCTCTCTTATTTGCCCCTTTTGCTGACTTACATTCATGCTAGACATATAGATACGTTAATTTAAATTCACAAAATTCACAGTTTATCATACAAGATGTTGTTACAAAAAAAACATATTTACACTGCGCTAAAAGATAAGTATGCATATATATATATTTTTTTAATTGTTAGATTCTGGAATGGTGATGTGATGTAAAATTTAAAGTTGCCTATTTCAGATCTAACAGTATTTTTGTTATAGCCATTATTTAAAAATGTGTTGCTGATGATTTTTAGTATCTGTTTCAGAACTTGCTGGTTAGTGCAAATTGTTATAGCTCTGTTTTTATGGATGTTAATGACTCCATATTTTTGTGATGGGTGGTGGTATGAATTAACATGTATGTATTGGCCAGGGTGTGTCAGTTTGCGGTAGACCGTGATAAACTGTCTGAAGGAAGACTTGTGACCAGTGGATCCAGGAATGGGAGTGAGTTCTGATTTTCAATTTCGATAGTAAATTGTATACGTTCATGTTGTTTGTTCAGGTGGCTAAGGAATGTGTTTAGCATTTGTCGCCCATGTGGCCAGATAACGAACGCATCGTGAGCGTATCTAAGCCACATTGTAGGTTTTAGAGTGGGGGAATCGAGCACTTTGCTCAAAAGTTTCCATATAGAAGTTAGCAATTGGGGGGGGGGGGAATAGTGGTGAGCCCATGGCTATACCTTCTTTTTGTAGGTAAAATTTATTTTGCCACATAAAGTAACCGGAACGTAGTGCGTGGACAAAGAGGGCTGTATTGTCGGGCGGAAATTTGTTCCATAGGAGAAGAATTGTGTCATTGATTAGGACATTTGTGAAAAGGGCAGAAATGTCGAAACTGACTAATAAGTCATCTTTTTCGAGCATTATGTTTTAAATTTTGTTTATAAAGTGTTGTGTGTTCTTTATGTAGGAGGGGGAATGACCTACCAACTCCGTGAGTGTTGATGCTAATTTCTTGGCTAAGTGGTAATTAGGGCTATCTATTCCTTCCACAATAGGTCGAAGCGGCACATTTTGTTTGTGTACTTTCGGGACACCATATATTCTGGGAGAGTGGGCGTAATGGGGTATAAGTTTTTTAACCGTGTCTGATGGCCATGAAGTGATGAACTTAAGTAATTTCTCTGTTTTATTCTTTATCCTGTTTGTTGGGTTATAGTTTACCAGCTGATAGGTGCTGTTATCGGAGACTAGTTGATTCATCTGCTGGATGTATGTTGACCTGTCAAGGACAACAGTGGCATTGCCTTTATCGGTTTTCATTATAATTACGTCTTGATTGGCTTTCAATGACTTGATTGCTGCTAGTTCCATTTTTGTAAGATTGGTATGTATGGTTTTCTTATTGTTCAGAACATTCTGGTTTCTAATCGTATTTTTTGGCTATATTGTTGGGTAGGGACCTAATGCTTCTTTCTATGTGGTAAATAATCCAATTTATTGACTTTTAGGTGCTGTTGTGTAGTTAAGGCCTTTACCAAGTAACACAAGTTGACCGCTATTTAAGGTGTGGCTTGATAAGTTGATCACATGGTTCTTGCTTGCAGGTGGTTGGTCGCTCCTTGTCTCCCTTGTTTGTTGGAGGAGAGGAGATCTCCTGATTGGTTGGATTCGTATGATTGGCAGCCATATTTCGCCGTTGATGTAGTAAGTTTTTTTTTTTTCCACCACAGGTCAGGCGAATAATTGTTGTAACAGTTGGTCAGTAAGTTTAACAAACCACGTAGATTGTAGTGCAAATTGTTTCTCTGTATATAGTATATATGCTCCAGAAGATGACCTTGATATGAAGGTCGAAACTTCGAATGTGGATTTTGGTTTATATTAAACTAAAGTTTTGCTCAAACACGATAGTTGTCTCCATAATTTTCCAAAATGTATTCGGATCACCGTGTAAGCCTAAAAGAAAGGATTATAGGGAATCTTTGAGTGAGGAGTCATGTATTAAACATGTGGAAAGGCTTGTGTTCACAGTACATGTTATTTATTTTCACAGTATTGATGACAACACAGAATGATAAGAAAATAATATTTATTAACTTATTTATTGATATTTTGCTCATATTATATCCAGCATATTCAGAGCACAGAAACAGTTTGTCACAGTACGCGAAACAACAATTTGGTTATAACAGTGGGACTAGTTTAAAAAAATTGTAACGGATAACACAAGGAACTAAAGTCCTTATTAGGCATCTGTGTTGGGAAAAGAGACTAAACAAATATCAATTAGATCTTAAAATGACTGTTTCCCAGATTTTTGGTATAAATTTACCAAAAATACGGCCATACTTGTTGAGGTTTGGAGTATGTTTTAAAGCTTCTGTTGATTCCAAAAACAATCTCTCTCTCTCTGACTTATGATTTCTGTGTAGCACCTTTGTTTTCTTCCATTTGATCCTGTGTGAAATGGTCTGCTATACTTGACTTGTCATAATGATAGTGGCAGATGTATTTTTTATGTTCACCAAGGTGGATGTCAACAGTTCTTCCTGTTTGTCCTTAGTAAGTCCAGTCACAAGAACAGGGCACTTCATAAACTCTTGGATGTGATAAAGAAGAGAGTTTGTATTCAGATGAACGGATAAGCGTTGCCAATTTGACATAAGGTTTAATATGGTACGTAGTTGATATTTATTGAGCTCTAGATATCTTTTCAGATGTGCTTTGAATATATGGGATGGTAACAGTTTTACTACTAATAGGCAGTGGAGGGGATTTCTTGTGTGGTAGGAAATCTCCTCCACTGCCTATTGATAACTACCATTGTTTTTTTTTTTTTTTTTTGACAGGATTGAGGTTAGGAGAGTGGGATTGATGGTGGACTTTTGTTTCCCTGTTTAGGAATGTACTCAATGTAGTCTTGCTTCCATGGTGTTGGATAGATACTAGATGAGTTGATAACTTAAATGGTTGATATATGATAGGTGTTAATTCAGAAGTGCAAATTTCAGCACAGTTGGGAAGGATGCTATCTTATTTTTGTTTGTGATTTCCACGCACAAAAGGTAAATCTATAGTACATTGAACCCATGGGCAGACTAAGGACTTATTATTATTGTATTTTTATTTTTTTTTTATGTAATCCAGAAACCCTGCTTTAGATACCAAATTTTTAACTTTTTTCAAGCCATTCCATGTCTCCAGTAAGTGGGCCCAGGCTGAAGGCAGACCATAAAATGACTTATTGGTCAAGTTAGCAAAGGTTTTTCTGATACAGTGAGCTGTTTGTGGTATAGTGGAGGTAACTAGTGCCTCATCTTTGAGTGATGTTAACATGGTATTATCTGGAGAAATTGAAGCATTGGAGAGCAGAAGTTATGCCCAGTATTCGTAGCAAGGGACCATATAGCTCAACTGCTATTTGAGCTCGAGGAACATTTACTGCAACTTGGCCTTTTCAGTCTGATTTGGATTTGTCGATGGTTGTTTTTACAAATGTTACAGTTGTACTTTAGTCTGAATGTGAAGTTGGCTTTGTAGTTCAGCATGTAACGTTTGCTGAATGGAACATTCATAAACTTAGCCACTTTTGTGATAACTATTCCATAATTATTCTCCTCCGCAACCGGGAGGAGAATAGTTACGTCTTTAACTGAAACCCCCTTCAGACACTATGATCAGATCTTACACTCTTTGACCACAAGTTCCTTCCATCATGTGCTTTTTCATTCTTCTCGTGATTTCTCGGCTACCCAATCAATGTTCAGATAATTAAAGTTTCCCATTATGGTTACTCTCTTCATACCCATCATATTAATTTGGTGATGAATTTTTCACTAGCAACTGATCCACTTAAATATATATAGCGAGCACACAACAATTTGTTTCATTCTTACCTGATATGCCATCGTGAAACATGAAGTCATTTGTTGTGTTCCAACCCATGGCAAATTGAGCATGATATAGTTTGTCCAATGTTCAGTGTGTATGTTTTAGTCGTGAATTTTTATTCTCTAGCCAACAGGCATTAAACCATCAGACCGGATGAAACCATCTAGGAGTGAACTAATGTAGGCAGTGTTTCAGGTATGTGGCATACATAATCTTCGGAAAAAAAAGGCCAAGTCTGTTGTGCTAAGCACCATTAATGTAGCAATACTTTCATTGCCTGGTATTATACTCCATCTTACTTATTAAAAGCATGAAGTGATTAAAAACGTTTTCACTCCAACACAAATATTTGACAATGTTTCAAACTAAATTTTAGCACTACAACTTGGTTATAAAAACATCGATTTTTTTTTATAGTATTTATTATAATTATTTGTGAGTGCTTTGTCTGTTAATGAACTCAAGGAGAAGTATAAGAGATGTCTGGATAGATTGGAACTCCAGCGATCTGGCTTCACATGCAGTTCTACCTGCTGTATTTTTGTGAATTTTATTATTTCTTTCCTATTGAATTATTGTTTAGAAATAATTTATATAAATTCATCCTTTATTATGAACAATAACCAGGAGAAAACCCAATCCATGTTGATGACCTGTATTGTGGTATACATTTTAATCCCAAATTAAAGGAAAGCGTATTTGTCTAATATATATAATCTTTAGTGAGAATTAAAAAAATAAGTCTTACTTTGTTTTATCAATGTAACATTTAGTTGTTTTTTTTTTAAATTGCCTATAACATTTTAATTTATATAAAGTAGACTAATACCTTTGATGAGTAAATTTTTGTGGCTGTTAAATTTAAGTTTATTTGTGTGTGTGTTTGTTTGTTCCACATCTGAAAGGTTGCAGATCTGCAGTAACATGGGTGGGCTAGATAATCCATTTTTCAAAGTAGCATATTTCAGAGTGGGTAGTCCTGTTATCAAAATCTCACGAAGTTTGGGCAGTTTATTGCAGCCATGTTTATTTAAATTGGGCATCTCTTTATAACATGTTCATGCAAGGCTATACACTTTCAAATCAAGCTGGAAGTCAGCTTGAATTTTCTGCATTGGATGGGCTCATTCAAATTAATTTCATGGAAGTCAGTTTTAAATTTTTTTTTGGTAGAAATTTTGTGAATAAAGTGATTTGAACAATTTCAGTAATGTGTTTTCATGGTATTGTCATTAAAGTAATGTTACTTTGCAATATGCTAAGTGATTTAAAAACTATTAAATTTTTAAAATATTTTTTGTGTAAGTTTAAGTTTGTATATTAATGCATAATCAAATATGAATTTATAATTGTAACATGAAATACCGTAAGAAAAAAAAGATAATCATTGCAACAAGAAAATCAACCACAGAACCAATTATTTCAGACAATAACATATAGCGTTGCAGTTTTGAAACTGCTGTGCACTGGTTTGCCATCTCTTCACTGGATGCCACTTAAAATTAGTGATAAAATTATGCCAGTTACCTCTGATTGGCTACTGATGGAGATTGAACTGCCCATTCAGTCTTCAAAAGTTAGATGGGGCTAAAGCAGCCTTTTCTATTTCCTATAAGGGAATAAAATCATTAGCAGATTTTTTTTTTCGTTGTAACACTTGCTGTCCCATTTTGTTTATAGTATTGAATGTGAATGTTAAACTGAGGATTGAGGTTTTAATTCTTACCAACCTTCATTTATATATATATATATAATTATATTTACATAAATATATTTACATATATATACACACACACAAAGTTTATGATAAATTTATTTGTTTCTTAGAAAATTAAGAATTCTCTAAAAAAGGTGAGATGTTATCATTCACTTTATTTATTTATTTATTTTTTAACTGCAAGTAGTCTCTAAAAAGTAGCAAGGTTTCCTTGGATTTTTTGAACATAAAATCCCATACTAAATGTTTTACATGCTGTATGCTCTCATCAATACATATGTGATGATACACTCATAAGATGAATGAATCATCTTATACATACATATTATAGCAAATTTTCTCTGCCATAATATGACATTCAAACACTTAAATTACCTTTAAATTACATTTAAAGGTAATTTAATGTATTGTGAAAATACAGCAAAGATAATGAATGTGACTTTCAGTAAATTCCACTTTTTTTCCTTTTTTCTCTTAAAAACTGTATAAACTGAAAACAATCTTATATATATGCTGCTTTATCAAATTTATTGAACCAGTAACTTTTCTTTTTATTTACATTTTATCATCCACCTCCATAGTGCAATTGGAAGAACAACAAAGTATGTTGTGCCATTTGATTGGAAAAGACCGAAGTTCGCTTCTCATCGTAACATAAGGAATCGTTATATGTTTTTTTCATTTAAAGGTGAGTTAGCCAATCTCATACAGAAGTAACATAGTTTTTTCCTCCCAGAAACTCAAGTTTTTCATCACGGATACAGACAAAGGTGTCTTGAGAACACTCAATTTACAGACAAAATATACTAGTGGTGGTGGGCAGAAGAAGTGGTAGAAATGGAGAGTTGTAGAGTTGCCCTCCCTCGATGAGTCGTTGGACTCCTTGGAGGTGCCACGTAATAATAATATTCAACATAAAATCAAAATAATAATGGTATTATTAAGAACTGGTGTTTACACTCTACGACACTTGACTGCCCAAAGAAAGACAGGTTCAGTTCTAGTCGCCAACTAGAGGAACATTTTCTAAGCCTTTCTTTGACTGATTCCCGCGTTGGCTGATCTCTGGCACGGGCAAGCGGGGTTTTTTCTTCTGGAAACTCGGATATTTTTTCCTGTAAACTGAAGAAAATCAACCATAGAACCCATCTGAGACAAATATATAATGTTAGGATTCCCTATAAGGGAATAAAATGCATTAGCAGTTTTATATATATGTATAGCAAGTTGCATGAGCTGACCTAAATTGAATTATTATATGCATGTTTATAAGTTTTCTGCTTATAACATCAAGCTTTTATCTGAACGTCAAATCCACTTTCCTAAATCTCTTCATCAATGTTCCTTCTAAGCTGCACAGCAGCTCAAATTTTCTTTTAAAAAATGCTGCTGCTTTGTATATTACAAAATAAATAAAATTAGAGGGAATGTTGCTCTTCACCTACCCTATCCCCATAACTCGACGGTTGGATATCATGTAACTCATTGTATATATATTATACAAGCCAAAAAAGTTTATTATTTATGTTTTTTTTTGTACATTGGCTGGAAAATATTTGCAGTCACTCTGGGAAAGGTATGTTGTTGTTTATTCTTTTTCTTCTCCTGTAGTCCTAAATGGAGAAGACTGTTGGGTCATTCATGGCTGGTAGGTGATAGTCTTGGTTAGCCTCTTCCAGTCATCTCATTCTCTTGTTCGTGATGTCTATTGAGAAAGGGAGGAATTTGTCCATTTTTTGATGTTATCAGTCCATCTTAATCGAGGTCGTCCCCTAACCCTTGGTCCCGGAACGATTCCTTCTAGTGCTTGCTTTGGAATGCCATTAGCCCTCTCTGCATGTCCGAACCATTTCATCTGTCTTCTTCTGATGACTGTCAGAATATTTTCCCTTTTTCTCCCATCTATTGAATCGATCAGTTTTCAGACATTTTCATTGGTTTCGTGAGCGGTATAGGGGATTCTCAAAAGTCTTCTGTAAGTTTTCATTTCAAAAGACAGGAGTCTCCTCTCATCTTCTTTCAATAAAGTCCAGGCCTCACAACCATACAAGAGGACAGAATTCACCAAGGTGTCAGTTAGTCTTAGTCTGGTTGTGATTGCTATTCTGTTATCTCCCCACAATGGTTTTAACTTTTGTAGGACCACAGTTGCCTTAGCAATTCGGTATTTAATGTTGGTTTTTGAACAACCATCTTGACTCAATGTGCTTCCTAGATAAGTGAACTTGTTTACATTCTCAATTTGTTTATTGCCAATTTGTATCTTTAAGAATTTAATGTCTGATTTTGAGGTTATCATTGTTTTTGTTTTTTGTATAATATGTATAATCCATATTTTTTTAATGTTCCGAAAACACAGCTGGTTATCTCTTGTAATTCTTCTTCACTTTCTGCCAGAAGATCGATATCGTCTGCAAAACATAAGTTATTTATTCTTAGTCTGCCAACTGCTATTCCAGTGTCATATTCATAAAGAGCTTCATCTATGACATAATCCAGAAAACAATTAAAAAGAAGAGGGGACAAGATGCATCCCTGTCTTACCACTCCCATTCTGCCTGGAATGATTCACTGCTGTAATTTTTAATTTCAATTCTCATATCAGATGAAGAATAAAGAGATTTAATAATCCTAATGCTTTTGTTGTCAATACCATAATGTTCTAGAATCTTCCATAATGCCTCGTGCCATATTGAATCAAAAGCTTTTTGAAGGTCTAAAAAGTTGTGACAGATTATTTTGTTATGTTCTATGTATTTTTCGCCTAGTGTGTGTATTGTAAAGATATGGTCGATTGTACTTCTGGAAACCTGCTTGTTGATCTGATAGTCTGCTTTCTATTTTCTTTTCAATTCTTGACAGTAGTATTTTTAACAGGATTTTGCTTGGATGACTAATAAGGCTTATTGTTCTATAGTTGCCACATTTATTGCTGTTTCCCTGTTTAGGAATAGGTACAAGGACAGAAGTTCACCAATCAGAAGGCCAAGTCTCTGTATTCCATACGTCCTGGAATAAATTTAGCAAGGTGTCTGTGATAGTGTCACCTCCTTTGTGTATCAGTGACACCATCAATTCCCGGTGATTTTCCTATTTTTGAGGAGTTAACTGCTGCAATGACCTCTTCTTTTAATATCGGGTAATCTCCTTCCTCCAAACCTTCTGGCAAAATTCCGTCCAAAATATCATCAGTCGGTTGACGGGCCTTTTGAAAAAGCTTGGTTGCGTAACATTTCCATCTATCAACTATTTTTTGGGTTATCTGTGATAGGAGTCCCGTCTTCATCTTCTATGCTCCAATTAGTTGTAAAAGGTTTGATTAACTTATTGATAATTTGAAAAGCACTTTTAGAATTATTTTTATTTAAGTCCTCTTCTATATTTTCGCATTCATCCAATATCCATAAGTTTCTAGCATGTTTGATTTCTTTTTTAATAATCTTAGTAATATTTTTATACTGTTCTCTATTATCACTGCTATTAATATGAGATTTCAAATATCTTCTTTTGTCGCATAGGTCCAAAATATTTTTGGTTATCCATGGTTTATTTATTTTCCTTTTGTATCCAAGATTTCTTCAGCTGCCTCAGTTATCTTTTGTGAGAAGTATTTGGTTTTAGATTCGATACTATTTATTTCTTGAAGCTTGTGTCAAAAATTTGTTTTAATTTGTATTTATATAGTATATTTATTTGGGGATCTTTTAATTTTTCTATATTATATCTTTTACAAGTTGATTTTGTAGGTAATCTTTCCCTCATTTTCATATTCACAGTTGTGATGACCATGTTGTGGTTGCTGCCAATGTCGGCTCCAGGAAATGATCTGGTTCTTTTGAGGTTGATGGAGTTTTTAAATCTTGTGCTTATAAGGATAAAGTCAATTTGGTTGTCAATTTTGTTTTACCATCAGGGGAAGTCCATCTTCTGAAAGGTTTATGGGGAAATAGAGTGTTAGTAATGGTGAGTTCATTTTGTGAGGCAAAATTGATCAATTCAAAACCTCTTTCATTTGTTTCCCCATAACCATACGGTCTGACAAATGGGAGATAATCCTTGCCGATGTCTGTTCCAATTTTGGCATTCCAATCGCCCTGTACAATCAAAAGGTCTTTTCTATTCGCTCCAGTGATTGTTGCATTAAGTTGGCCATAAAAGTCCTCTACTTCAGAGTCCTCGTGGCCTGTGGTTGGGGATTAGACCTGTATGATGGTGATATTGAGTGGTTTTCCTCTTAGGCGGACTAGAGCAATTCTGCTATTAATAGGATTGAATTCCATGACAGAATTTTGTGATGATTTGTGTATCAAAAACCGGACACCTTCTTTTCCACTGCAGTCACATCCAGAGTAAAGAAGCAAATGTCTTTCATCCGTCAGCTTTCCTGTTTTGGGCCATCGAATTTCACAAAGTCCCATAACAGTCCATTCATATCTTTTTAGTTCATGCTGTAGTAATTTGAGTTGACCTGATTGCAGTAGAGTCCTAATATTCCAAGTTCTGGTCATTAAATGGTTGCGGAGTCTGAATCTGGATCCAGATTTTTTCCATTATTTTTGTTAGTGATAGTGGTGATGCTAGCTCCAGTCACTAACTTCTCATTGCCACCCCTGGGGCTGCTATCAAATGGCGACGTGGACCTTGTTGAACCGGGCGACGTCCGAGCCGGCATGGTGTGCTGTGTTAAGTCCTTTGCCATGAATGTCTAATGAGCAATAAATTAAGACAGATGGTGCCAATCTCCTCTTCTGTCTTCACCTGCTAGCATTTAGCTGGGCATAGTGGGATGGCCTTCACGCCTTGGGAAGCCCTACGAGGAGTAATGATACTCCCGACATGCTTCACCCATCCCGCCCAGGGTCACCCCCCTACCACGGTGAAGCAGCATAGCAGGACTGGGGGGGGCTGTTTATTAGAGTTTATTTAAACAAATTGCACATCTCCAATGCATTTTGCAAGTGCTGCTGTAAGCCCTTATAAGGGCTATAACTTCTAATTTGAATTAATTCAAAGCTAAATCGACATATATAATGTGATAATTGAAGTTGCCTTTCAGTAAAATAATATAATAGAAAGCTTGTTTAGGAGATACTTGTGCCATGAGTGGTTTCTTCAGTTAACAAGAAAAAACACAAGGGATAGGTAATACTATTTATTTAAGGCCATATATTTCAGCCAGAATATTACAGGCCATTATCAGTGGTGATAATTAGCTATTATAGAATGTGAACAATAGATCAATTTGAAAAAGTAAGAGCTGTGTAATGTTATACATAAAACAATGCAATGGTATAACCGAAAATATTGCAACATTGATAATTAATTAGCTATTTTAAAAAATATTTACATGTGATTAAAATAAGACTTTCCCATATCTTAGATAAAGAGAGGCAGTCCTTCTGATTTAAGTTAAGACAGTGGAGTAAGGCTTCAGTGCTTTTCTTTATATAAGCATTCAAATTTATACTGCCATCAATGAAGTACACGTGTTTCGGACCATAGGATGTTGTGGTCTGTATGTATTCTGTGCTCTGCCAGGCCAGATTTTTCAGATTTATTGTTTCTAGTGTAAGATTGGTGTTCTTGGATTCTTTTAGAGCATCTAAAAGATGCTCTATTGTATTCTGTTTAGAGCATCTAACTTGTCCAAAGTAAGAACAAAGACATTCACAAGGAACTTGGTAGACACCAGGGAGAGTTAAAGGAGACCATTTATCTTTTGAAGATCGAAACCATTCTGAAAAGTAGCCACTAAGTTGTATTTTTTTAAGAATTCTGGAAATGGGTTCTGAGATGCCAGAAATGTAAGAAATTGGAACTCAGCATACTGTTTCTGTGTTATTTGAGCTAGGATTATAGATTACATGGTCCTTTCTGAGAAGCCATTGAGTTTCATATATCGTTTGATGTTTAAGAGTTCCAGCTGTAATAGTTGAGGTAGCACTGATAATTTTATATCTTTGTGTGTGTGTTAATTTAAGAAACTTCTCATTGCACAAGATACTCTTCAACAGCAATTAATAATCCTTCACAGGGAAGAAATAACCAAGAGGACTGATAAACATCGAAAATTATCGGTGCTACATGTTAAGCTGTGAGCAAGGGTAGTCTTTTTCAAAAAATGCTGAGATTTCAAGATTATTCCAAACTGCAAAGCTGAAGGAATCAATCAAGTGCCCGCGTGCTCATAATATCTATTTGAATGCAAGCCTATCACTCATCTGCAATCAACTATGATCTGCTAAATCTGAACTAGCTATTAATATACGTCTTATTTCTGATCTCTGGAATTTTATTACCTCAACAGTAGACCCAGAACTTTCCAGTATAGTTTTTACTGTGTCTAAACGTTCTCTGCACCATTCATTTAATAAACATAACCAATATTTCAGTTGTAAATTAAATTCCCTTGTTATGAAACAAAACGCATCTCAGGATGCTGTTAACCAAAATTGAAACCCTTATTCTTTCAAAAGATGATTTCTCCATTGTTCCTAAAAGAATGCCTTACTCAGATTTCCTCTTCAACTTTGAATGGAACCTATTCACACTATTTAGTGAGGATGCTAATAAAAATTGTTTGGAAATTTCATGCATCCTGCTGAAATTCAAGCTTCCACCTACAAACATCACTTTAGCTGAAGTGGGAAAGCATTATAATCCTTAAGACATAAGTCATCTCATTATTACCAAGTCTGACAAGGGGAGAATGCTACTGTTGTTTTGGATTCTGTTAATCATCATCTCAAGATGCCTGTTAACCAAAATTGAAACCCTTATTCTTTCAAAAGTCTTTCAAATTAATTATAAAAGAAAAGTCACTATTTTATTATCGGATCAATCAGCGTACCAAGAATTGGATTACAATTCCACTAATAGACAACTCAGAAAACTATACTAGATGAAGTTGTAAGCCTGGATGAAGATACCATAGAAAAACCTAGAAGTAACTCCTAGGTTTTTCTAGGTATGCACAAGAAAAACATTCCTATTCCTCCAATTGTTGACTGCATAGATTCTCATACTTGCCAAATAGCCAAAGTTTTTACAAAAATTTCGATTTTCTAGATAAAGTAAAAAATGTTTCTTTACAAACCACTGATATAATGGTTAGCTTTGATATATAGAGCCTTTCATCACAAATATTTCTCTTCAGAATATACTCCATCTACTTTCAGAAACATTTCCACAGTATATAGCGAAACTATTTGACTTAGTTATGCACTCTGGATATTTTATTTGCCAGAATAAGTTTTACATTCAAGTTGAAGGCCCCATGATAGGAAGTCTACTCTTTCCCTGCACTTGCTAACTTTATTTAGAACATTTAGAAGAGATCATTTTCTCGTTCATACATCCTCAGCCTTCATTTTGAGTTTGTTATATGCTATCTGGTCCCATAATAAAGACATATTACCTACTTTTTTATTGGATATAAATAATCTACATCCACGAATTCAATTTACTATATAAATTGAAGAAGATAACAAATTGTCGTTTTTAGATATCTACTCCTTTGTTCATCTGGTGAATTAATTACTTCGTTTATTGAAAGCCTACTTTCACTGGACACTACATTCAACAGCAGTCAGCTCACCAACCATCGCAGGACTGAAATGATAAAAACTTTATTGCAACATGCTCATTCTATTTGTTTTACACCTCATCTATTACAGTAGGAACTCTTAAACATCAAATGATATACGAGGGTGGTCTGAAAAGTTCTCGGCCTCAACCATAGATTGCAAGACTGTCAGCAAGATTTTTTTTTCTATAAGTTGGTACATCGGTCATAAGTATCCATGTGAAATTGCAAGTCATTCTATCAAGTAATTTGTTTTATACAGCTGTCTGAAGCAAAAGTATTGTCTGTAGTCCTTAAAATGGATAAAATTGAGTATCATGCAGTTATAAAATTCTTTGTAAAAGAAGGTTTAATGCCAAAAGAAATTCATTCGAAGTTCATAAAAGTTTACTGGTACTCTTCTCCTTCGTTTTCGACAATTAAGAAATGGGCTGCCGAGTTATTAAACGTGGACGTACCAGCCTTGAAGATGATTCACGTGAAGGATGTCCAAAAAGTGTAACAACACCAAAAATCATTCACGTGCACGATATAGTATTGGATGACCAGCAAGTCAAAGTGCATGAAATTGCTGAGACTATAGGCATTTCAAAAGAACGTGTAGATATATTTTGGATGAAGAATTGCATATGAAAAAGCTTTGTGCAAGATTGGTGCATTGCTTGCTCATAGCAGATCAAAAACGCACTCTCATGAAAATCTCTGAACAGTGCTTGGAGCATTTTAACAAGAATAAAACTGATTTTGTGCATTGATTTATTACTATGGATGAGACGTAGATTCACCATTACCCACCAGAATCCAAACAGTAGTCAAAACAGTGGACAGAAGCCGGTTGCCCAGCGCCAAGGAAAACAAAGTTGCTTCCATCAGCAGGAGAGGTCATGGCATCGGTGTTTTGGGATGCTAAAGGCATTTTGTTTATTAATTATCTTGAAAAGGGTAAAACAATAACTGGGGAATATTATTCCGATCTTTTAACCAGACTAGATGAAAAATTTTGTCAGAAAAGACCTGGTTTGCAGAAGAAAAAAATCATTTTTCATCAGGACAATGCACCTGCCCACAAAGGTGTTTTGGCAATGGGACAATTAAGGGATCTGCACTATGAATTGTTGGAACATCCACCCTATTCCCCAGATTTGGCTCCCTCTAACTTCTATCTCTTTGCAAAACTAAAACTCTTCCTCGCTGGTCAGCATTTTTCTTCGAATTAAGAGATGATTCAGCTGTAGAAGGGTATTTTGCAGATCTTACTGAGAACCACTACAGGGATGGGATAATGGTGCTGGAGCATTGCTGGAAAGAATGTATTAGTCTTAAGGGAGATTATGTTGAAAAATAAAATAATTTAGAAATTATAAATTCATTTTTTCATTGTTAGGCCGAGAACTTTTCAGACCACTCTCATATATGAAACTCTTCAATGGCTTCTCAGAAAGGACCATGTAATTACAGCTTATTAATTTCTATAATCCTAGCTCAAATAACAAAGAAACAGTTTGCCGAGTTCTAATTCCTGAAATTTTGGCATCTCAGAACCCATGTCTAGAATTCTTAAGAAGTATATAATTTAGTGGCTAGTTTTTTTTGTTTTTCAACAAATTATCAGAATGGTTTTGATCTTCAAAAGAAAAACGGTTTTCTCTAGCTCTCCCTGATGTCTCTCAAGTTCCTTGTGATGTGACTATCTTTGTTCTTACTTGGGACAAACTGGATGGTCTGTAGAAAAGAGAATACAAGAACACCAATCTTACATTAGCAACAATAAATCTGAAAAATCTGGCTTCACAGAACACGGAATACATGCAGATCACAACATCCTATGGTCTGAAACATGCTTACTTCATCGATGTCAGTATAAATTTGAATGCTTATTTAAAGAAAGTGCTGAGGCTATACTCCACTAACTGAACTTAAATTAGGACTTGCCTCTCTTTATCGAAGATATGAAAAAGTCTTATTTTAATCCCATGTAAATATTTTTTTTAAATAGCTAATGAATTATCAGTATTGAAATATTTTCTGTTATACTGTTGCATTGTTTTATGTTTAATATCACTCTGCTCTTACTTTTTCAAATCGATCTGTTGTTCACGTTCTCCTTTGTAATTAACTATTGTCGCCACTGATGATGGCCCGTAATATTCTGGCTGAAATATATGGCCTTAAATAAATACGATAAATGTATTAATTAACACACTTTATATCACACGTGTGTTAATTGAAAAAAATAGAAAGCTTATAAAAGATGACTGTTTTGACACTACTTAACAAATGGCTTAGGCTTAAGAACAGCTTTCAACAACTATATTTCCTATGGTATCAGGAAACTGTAGGAAATAATAATAATAATAAAAAGTGTTTAATTACAAAATTCTGATTAAAAATTACTTTACTGTATAAAAATCTTGGTTGCAGTATTTTGCTAAAAATTCAGAACAGGAATTTTATCTCATAGATTCAAGCACTTCTTTCTCAATAATGTAAAAACAAAAATGTATTAAGAGAAATGGAACTAAACAATATGTTGGCAGACTATTGTTACTGTTTATTAGGGACACAGGAAGTTGCAAAAGAATGTCTTTGGGAAATAGAGGATGTGTAATATATGTTTAAACAGCTTAATTCTTTATGGAAGAAAATGTGAATTTATTTCTCATTGTATTTATGTTATCTGGATGCTTTAATCTGAAAATCTCTAATTAAAGAAAGGAATGAAAAAATACTTTTCAAATAGCCACAAATGTTAAGGCATATATTAAACTTATTTTCCTTTGTCTATTTTTACTTTGTAGGTGGATTTTGTTTACTTCCATTCTTGTGGTTTGTGAATTCTGTTTGGTTTTTTAATGAGGCTTTCCGTAAGCCGCCTTTTGAAGAACAGAAGCAGATAAGAACATGTGAGTTATTTATGCATAAAGTACAGTTATTATTTGAATTGATATTGTGTTCTTAAACTATAAGCCTGCTATGTATTATCATGTAAATGTAATTTTATTAACTATAAGATTTAAAGAATATCTCTATGCATTTATGCAGTTATGTTCATATTTCACATTTCTATCAATTTCAAATTACTTTGAATGTCTATCACAGATAAGCCAAACAAAGAGTAAAATAATAGCAAAAAAAAAAAAAAATAGCCAAAGAAAAAGAGAAACATGCAGAAAGAGGCAAGCCTCATAAAACCTTCAATCCATATCACAAATACATGTGAAAGACACCTCTCGGCAATACTCATAGAAGGGTTGTAAGTTCTGTTCACTACAAACTTGGTATTAACTAGGTCTACCTACTCACTGATGAGACCTCAATAAAGGTTGAAACCGGTCTGGGTAGTGACCTTCTCTCATAATGTAGAACAGTAATACAGCTCCTAGGAGCTAAGTTCACATTATGGGTAAATATCAAGAATAGTGATCAGAGCTTGTTCCACCTTTGACATGAGTTGCCTCAGCTTGCGCTACCTTAAGGGTCAGTTGCTGCTGTATCTAGGTATTTGCTTACGCTTGGAATCACCGAACTTTATATAGTTTCTACTATATTCGGCTAAGAAATGATATGGGATGTAATATCCCTTAACTTAAACAAATACAACTTCATTTCCATCTCCAGTTAGCCAAACCATACTTTCTCAACAAACTGAACTTTCAGCTTCTTCAATCACTGTTGATCTTGCTTTTCCTAATTATGCTCACATTTACTCTTTTCAGCTAAAAGATAGCATTTCTGCATATGTCTGCTCTCATTTCTATCATTATCCTATAAGGCATTAATATTAGAAATTCAAAAGTTTGTCCACACAGTTAGCCTAGTGGCTAACCACGCTAGAGCAAAGCCACAAGGGCTTTGCGCTTAGCAACCATATGCCTGGGGAAGGAGTGTCCCAGGTTCGATTCTTGTCGAAGACGTGAGGAACTTGAGGATCTTCCTCAGGCATAGCCAAGTTAGCCGGTCTTGGATGCAGGCAGTAGAGTTTTTTCCACGAGTTTATCTGGCGTTTTTCATCCCACAAGCCGGCAAACAGCCCCTGTGAACATACACTTCTACAGCCATAAATATATCCTCCCCAGCGGCAGACTAGACAACAATGCGGTTGGGATTGGTACTAACAAGTAGTTGCATCTAAGTAACACACGAACCCTGCATAGGAAGCGGGAATAACGCGTAGTGAAAGAAGATTAGAAATTCAAAAGTTCAGAAACAAAAATTCTGAACTTTTCAATTTTCTTTCTCTAAATATTGACTTTTATTTATTTATTTATTTTTAAATAACTAAGTCATATTTTTTGGAGATTTAATGTTTTTAACTGGAACAAATCTGAAAACAAACCCCAACTCAACATCACCAGAGTTAAAGATCGGTACTATCAATGTAAGAAGCCTGAATGGCAAAGAAATGGAGCTAGCTGAGGAATTAGATAAGTACCAGATCGACATAATAGGGGTGACTGAAACAAAAAAGACCAAAACTGGTGAGATCTTTCTGAGCAATAAATACAAAATGTTATATTCAGGCAATGACAATCAAGGAAAAGGAGTAGCCATAGTATTCAACACAAAATATGAGGCTAATCTTCTTGAATGGCAGTCAGTCTCAAGTAGAGTAATGTGGGCATTATGAGAATGGGGAACTGGACAACGAGACTTATTTGTGCCTATGGTCCCACAGAAGGTTCTACTAAGGTAGAAGTGGAGGAATTTTTTGACGCTTTAGAAAAAGCAACTGACACAATGAAAAAGGAAAAGTTGGTCCTTGTTGGGGATCTGCGATTGTGAGACATATAAAAATATTTTGGGAAAATTTGGAGAAAAGAGCAAAGCTAATAATAATGGCAAATATCTGTTGGATTTCTGCTCAGGACATGGACTGGTTATTATTAACACCATGTTCCAACATAAAAATGTGCACAAATTCACATGGAGAGAAGAGGCTAGGAATAAGAAAAGTCTCATTGACTATGTTATTGTTGATAGTGATGTTTTCTCCCTGGTGCAGGACACCAGAGTGTACAGAGGATTTGAAATTGGAAGTGATCGCTATTTAGTCTTGAGCAGGATAAAATTGAATTTCATATTGAAAAGAATAACATGTAAGAAAGTTTTAAAGCGAATAAAAGTTGAGCAGCTCTCAGATGTGAACTGTAGACTAAAATACAGAAAGATTATTGAAAAGAAAATGAAAGAGTTTGAGAACATGAATCAAACCTTGGAGATTCAATGGCAAACTCTGAAGAAAACATTGATTGATTCTGCCAGAGAGGCATGTGGTGAGGTTGTGTGCAAGAATAAAAAAATCAGAACTCCCTGGTGGACACAGGAAGTTAAATTGGCAGTGAAGGAAAAGAAGAAAGCATATCAAAAGTTCCTGGCAAATAAGTCAGCTTTTACTCTTACAGAATACAGAGACAAATGTAAGAAAGCTAAACAGTGTGTAAAACTAGCTAAACAAAAGTCATGGGAGGACTTTGGCAAGAATATAGAAAATAAATATCAAGAAGGTGGCAAAATATTCTGGAGGTTGTTGAAGAAGCTTAGGAATGGAGGAAAGAGTGGTGTAAAAGGAGTTAGAGATGATAAAGGTGACATGAAAACAGGAGAAAAAGATATCCTTGAAGTATTGAGTAATTACTTTGAAAAACTGCTAAATGAAACAAGCAGTGATGACAGCACAGTGATAAACAACTCTGACCAGGCATGCAGTCAGGAATACATATCCATACTTGAAGTAGAAAAAGCCATCAAAGGCTTGAAATGTGGAAAGGCAGCAGGAGTAGATGATATTCAACCAGAAATGCTGAAATATGGTGGTATAAAAGTCTTACAGTGGCTGCACTGCATAGTTCAGAAAGCCTGGACTGAGGGACGAATTCCCGATGATTGGAGTAGAGCTCTCATAGTACCCATATATAAAAAGGGAAATAAAACTGAATGTGAGAATTACAGAAGTATTTCCCTACTGAATGTTCCTGGCAAGATCTATGCAAGTATACTTGAGAAACAGTTGAGAAGAATTGTGGAAGAAAAGCTTGGCGAAGAACAAGCTGGATTCAGGCCAAATAGAGGCTGTCAGGATCAGATCTTCACTTTACGACAAATAGTTGAGAAAGCATGGGAATATAACAAAGATCTGTATTGTCGATTTGGAAAAGGCATATGACAAGGTGCCAAGAGAGAAGCTATTCAATACGCTGCAGTTATATGGTGTCAATGGGGCATTATATCAAGCAATACTTAGTCTTTATTTGAGTTGTAAGTCAGCAGTTAGAATTGAAGGAAGTACAGGAAGATGGTTTAATGTTAAATCTGGTGTGAGACAAGGATGCACATTATCCCCTCTGTTATTCATTATCTATATGGATCACATTAATGAGGAAAGTGGTATTAAACTTGATATCAAAATTGGAGATGTTAATGTCAGCTCTTTGCTTTATGCGGATGATGTTACACTTCTAAATAAATCTGCTACAAGTCTGCAAGATTCTCTGACTAAATTGAATAGCTGTTGTAATAGATATGGTATGAAGCTCAGCAATAAAAAGACAAAGACAATGAAAATAGGCAGAATCATTGAAAATGTCAACTGTGTTGTGAATGGAGAACCTGTGGAACAAGTAAAACATTTCAGTTACTTCGGCACGATTTTTACTGAAGATGGTAAATTAAATATAGAAATAGACAACAGAATCAGCAAAGCTGGTATGGTGGGAAGTCAATTGAATAAATTCATATGGAATAAGAGAGAAATTAGTTAGAACACTAAATTAGTTGTATACAAGACAGTGTTCAAACCAGTTTTAACTTATGGATCTGAGAGCTGGGTCAGAAGTAAAACACTTGACCAAAGACTAGAGACCGCATATATGAGAGTCCTGAGAAAGATTAGAGGCGTGAACAGATGGCATCAATGGCAATATCATATTAAAAATGAGGATATTAGGAAAGAACTTGACATTGTCAGCATCCAGGAATGCATTAGCAGAGCTAATCTCAGGTGGTATGGTCACTTAAATAGAATGGGAGAGGAAAGATTAGCAAAACAAGTGTTCTCTGCCAGGTTGGCAGGAAAAACGACCCAGAGGAAGACCAAGATATAGGTGGATTGATACGGTACAAAGTGCCTTAGACGATAGAAATATAAGATCTGATAATGTTGGAGTCTTGACAAGTAACAGACTGATTTGGAGGAAAATTGTAGATAGGAAGTTAGTAATGATGTAAATTTTTCATGTAGTATTGTCATATCCTGTACACCCCTTGAGGGTACATGGCAGGAATTTGATGATGTTTTTAACTCCTGCTTGAGTTAATATTAACTCCTTGAACTATACTGATCCATTAGCTAAAGGTGCTAAGTCACATGTCTTCACCAGCGATCTTGCACAAATTGTTCACATGCCTATAAGAATACCAAGCAGGGTTCCTGAATTATAACAAAAATCTACTAGCCACAAAACTATTTCATTGGCCCAAGGTGTCTATGTACTTATATAAATATTGCCTATAGGTGATGTTTTGAAAAACTAAATGTTATTAAGAGAAATAATTAAATTCCCAAAAACAATAAGAAAGTAAATAGTACTTGCTGTGGGAGCCAGATTGACACATGCTTTGACTAGTCTTTGCAACGTATTCAATTTGTTTTTTGAATAACAGTATTAAAAAGCCTCTTCATTAGTTGAAGTATTAAATTGCACTAAACTGAATTCTTGTTTTCTTAATAACCTGTTTCCATGTTTAGGGTAGATGCCAGTTGAATAGGATAGATTGAAGAGACGATAAGGGACAGGTGTTAGTTCTGGAGCACAACATTTTAATACACTAGGCAGGATACCATCAGGATCAGATGCCTTGTTTGTGTTCAGGTTATTAAGGATTCTTTGGATTTCTTTTTTTTTTTTTTTAGAAGACTGTGAGAGACATGATGGAAGGCATTCTTTGTGTGGAGTGGAGGGAACTTTGCCCAGGTCATCAATGCAGGAATTGGAAGCTAAGAATAATTCCGAGAAGATACGGTTAGGTTGGTCCTCTTAATGTGAGGTGACTACAGTACCATTGGGATACAAGAGTGGTGGAAACCTGTGTGGGCAGAAGTTGCACCCAATGGCTTTGGCAAAGGACCAGAAGGAGACTGCCATTAGGATAGGAGGCAAGTTTGCAGCATTTGGCCTTTTCAAAGTCTAGGACTTGGTGATGATCCTTTTGCAACTGTTGAGCAGCAGTAGAGGCTGATAAGGCAGCTGGAGTTTTGGTCTTGAGCCAGTTGTGGTAAGCAGAGGTTTCTTTCCTTTTACAGCATTGCCACACTTTTTGGATAACCAAGGCTTGGATGGTGGCTGAGAATTGGGAGTGGAATAAGAGCTGAAAGCCTTCATTCCTGTGAGGATGATTTCCGTTATTCAGTTTGAGCAGGTGTTTGGATCAGAAGAACTGAAGCAGTAGTCAGACCATGGGAAAGGAGGAATAGAAGTAAGTCACAGAGGTCCTTCCAGTTGGCTCCCTTGTAATGCCAAAGCACACGAGACTGTGAACTGGTGGGTGAAGGTTGTTCTTCGGCAAAAGAAATTTATATGAAGTTGTGGTCCCAGTTTCCAAGTGGAGGACTGAAAACCATAGTATACTGGAAGGGGAACAAGTTAGGAAGATGCAAGTATGTTGGTAAATTGAAGGGGTTTGTCTGGTATTCTGGTAAGAAGATTGATGATCTGAGATAGGGCATTGCTAATGGAGAACACCTCAGCATTTCTGCTTGCTGGATTGCTGAAACTGAAGTAGGAGAGCCAATATGAGTTGTGGACATTGAAGTCTCCAAGAAGGATGACCTCAGTATTGGAGTATTTAGACTGCAGAAAGTCATGCTTTAGAGAGAGAAAGTTGAAGAGGTCAGAGTGGTTGATGGAGTTTAGAGAGTGGTAGAGAGAGCATATGAAAAGGCAAGTTGATTTGGTAGAATAAAACTTTTGAGCCAAAGCAGATCAAACAGTGGGGATTCAAGGCATGGTATGGCAGTCTGGCATGTCGGTTCTGACGAATGCACAAGTGCCATCCTTGTGGCAGAAAGAGCTGTGTAGTTTAGGCAGTTGAAGGTGTTCTGTTGAGGTTGCCAGGTTGGGTTTCTGAAAGGAATAGTAGTTCTGGTTTAGTTGTCTGTAGGTGTGGGGCACATCGTTTATGTTGCTCTTTAAGCCATGGATGTTGGTGAAGTGGATGACACACTTTTATAGTACTCAAAAATTAGTGCTCTTACCGAAACTTTTTTTCGGTAAGAGCACTAATACTTGAGTACTATAAGGTTTGTCAAATGTAAAGGGGAATGGAATGTGCTGTTATCAGAAAGCTATGGATAAGATTGGAAGTCTGTGAGAGCAGGTCATTTATATACAAGAGGAAGAGAGTGGGTGAAAGAACAGAACCCTGGGGTACTTCTGCATTGGTGAGGAAATCTGAGGGGAGTAAACTGTTCACCACTATGCTGGTGTGACCATCAGTTCTGTCTGATCTCTCTCTCTCTCAAGAAAGAGCTCACATCCCTCCCCTTTACATTCAGTAATACTGAGATGTCAAAACATTATCAGATTTCTCTTCTTAGACTGACCTGCGATCTTTCCTAGCACAACGATATTTCAACTATAGCTTCTTCAGCTGCCAAAACACTTGTTGTACTTGGTGTGCAAAAAAGTTATTTTGCACAAGACACTACTTCACACCCTCACATCTGTTAACACCAAACAAAGCCCAAATCTACCCAGCCATGGAATATTGCTCCATATTTGGGGTGGTGCACTAAAATCCTCTCTTAGATTGTGTGATTCTATCCAGAAGAGAGTAATCTGGCTAATAATGATCCCTCTTTCACAAAGCCACTTCAATCCCTCTCTCTCACAGACGTTCAGTTTCTGCCTTGTGCCTCTTTTACAGATACTTTCATGGACAGTGCTCTGCTGAATTGGCCACTATTATTCTTCTACTCTCCTCCAAAATCATTAAAACAAGAGCCACTGCTAACCAACACCCTTTTACAGTCCATCTTGAAACTCGCTGAACCAACTTCACTACCTCCTCTTTCATTCCATCTACTTCTGTCCTTTGGAGCTCTCTCTCTCTCTCCCACTCTGACTTTCCCAAAGATTACAATCCTCAGCTGTTCAAGCAAAATGTGACTAGACTCCTGCTCTCTTTTATTCCTCTTGCCCACACAAGGCACTAATATGCTATAGGTCTTGTGGCCTTTCATGTGTGGATCAGATTAAAAAAATAAAGAAATAAAAAAAAATAAAAATAAAAAAACTAGCCAAGTAATGTTATAAGCTACCTTAGCAATATCTCCTCTAAACTTAAACTCTCTGTCTACCACCACCCATAAATCAATAGCTTTATCTATTTTCTGGAGTACAGTTTCATCAATGCAACTTTTTTATCCCAAAAATGCATGATACATTTCTCCAAATTAAACCGACCCTATTATCTTTTGCCCATAATGACAGCTTATTTAAATCATCCTTCTAGCTCTCCATGTTGCCTTGGTTCACTATTGCACTATTTAATTTTACATCAGCAAACAACTGAATATTTCCTTTCAGGTTATTTCCTATATCATTCATGTGCAAATTTTACTAGTGGTGGTGAGTGGTAGATGGCATTGGTGGATTGATTGGTGGAGATAGAGTCGTAGAGTAGGTTCCCTCCCTTGGTGAGTCGTTGGACTCTCTGGAGGTGTCACATAATAATAATAATAATTAAACAGCGGTGGTCCTAGGACAAAACCTTGCAGCACACCACTAGTCTTCAGCTTTCTGCTCCTCCGTATACCACTTTTTGATATTTGCCCAGCAGCCAAATAATGTTGATGAGGGGATTCCCGATAAGCGGTGCCTGTGAATAAGTTTCGTTAAACTAGTGCTCCCGAATTTTATCATAATTGCAAGTATCTTTTTAGTGCAAAATAACCAGTAAACTGAATACAGAGGGTACTAAGGAGCCAGCTACTTCTACACAACTCGTAAGCACCCATAGTCCTTCATATCATTTATTTTTCATTCAAAAAAACAGCCACGTGAAAGCACCCAATATGCCTACCATGTGAAGTAAAAATGGCAGCAAACAACAAAAGATTACTTCTAGTCCTGTCAGCATAGTGCAGCCGATAGCCAACAAACCGAAAGACAATATGAAGTGCCGCAGTTGCGAAACCGAAAGGAAAAAAGGTATAGTGTGCGATTTCTTTTGCAATTGGCTACATACTTCCTGCACGAAAATAGATGAATCAGCGCTTAAGCTTTTTATCGAACTGAACCAGACTTTTTTCTGTTCGATGTGCCTTCCGTCTGTTAAACAGCTGCTGAATCTATGCAAACGAGTTGAAAATCTCAAATAACACCTTAATAACATGATCGATACTTTCTCGTCCAAAATCCGAAAGTTGGAAACAAAGCTCGAGATACTTGATGACCGATTGCAAGTGCATTTATACCTGCTAACGAACTCCGTGATTTAATCGCATCAACGATACATGCGTCGCTCAAGGCCAAATTCTGAACTATCCGTATTCTGAACTCTGGAGGAAAACGGTAAATCTTTAAAAGAAAAGTTAGCAAACTAGCAGGTGAATGCAACTTCGATCCCAGAAATATCATCAAATGTCATCGCTTTGGTCCCATAAACAAAATAAAGGATGGAACAAACTTTCCACGTCTCATGAAAGTGATCTGTGATACACTGACAAACACTTCCAAATTAATAACGGCGATAAATAGCAAGCCAAAGGAAAGTTGCCCCAAATCGCTTGTACATGCTCGACCTGACTTAACCTTTGAACAAAGGGAACAAATGATGCCAACTCTGAAGACAGCTAGAACAAAAATGCCAAAATGGAGACAACAGCTGGGCCATAGACTGCAAACCAACCAAACTAGTGCAAAAACTAAGTGACGCCACTAGTAGCCACCAAGGAGACCAGTATGCATGCACTGCATAGGGAACGTGCAAGACCCTTGTGGTCAAAGCCATGCCCTACAGACCCTTGCATATCCACTACACCAACATCCGTGGTCTCAACTCCTACCTTAATAATGTTCACTATCATCTACAGTCAACTGAACCCCAGCTACTCAAATTTCATCTTCCCCCGACACCATCCATCTCAACCATCCAAACTATTCACTATTTAACTCCTTTCGACCCAAGGGTGAGTGTGCACGCTTATATCTGCTCTGACATACCCTGCCAGAGAGTACCTAACCTAGAATCGCCCAACTTGGACCTTCTTTGGATAAAAATATCCCTCCCCCACTCAGTAAAATTCATCTCCTGTCTCTATCGCTCTCCCAACACCACCAACCATTCTGAGCTCTTTAATTTCCTCTCCTTAAAAGTTGATTTCCTCCAGTCGCACTATCCTAATAGTGAAATCATCCTCCTAGGTGATTTTAATGTCCATAACACCAACTGGCTTTCCTCTTCCAATTGTACAGATCCTGCAGGCAGAGACACTGAAATATTTGCCATCACCAATGACTGTGAACAAGTAGTTCACAAGCCGACCAGAATACCAGATAACCCAAATACCCTAGATAGATCTCTTCCTTGCCAACGACCCTTTCAAATATACAGTGAATGTAGTGAGCCCCCTGGGTAATTCGGGCCACAATCTAGTGCTCATCTCCTGCCCCATGCAACAACGCTTACACAGTCACACCTGCACAAGAGTAGTCTGGCACTATAACAGTGCCAAATGGGACAGCCTTTGAGACTATTATGCTTCATTCCATGGTTGGACTATTGTTTACAGTCTTCCAATCCAAACATCGAACATATCACCAAAGTGATCCTCACTGGCATGATAACATACATTCCCCACTGAACTGCCATCCCCTATCCAAACCGTGGTTCTCCAAAAGATGTGCCAAGGTTGTACTAATGAAAAACCAGGCATACAGCGACTGGCTCAAATTAAGAATTCCATCCTCCTTCAATGCCTCTACTGAAGCCCGAAATAGATGCAAAAAAATCATCAATGAGTCCAAAACAGAATTTGAATGGGCAAAAAGCAGCAAACTTGCAGCCATGCCTTTTGGTCTCTTGCCAAAGCAATTGGTCGCTACACTACTCCCACCCCTATCATATCATACCCAGATGCCTCAATTGCAACATCACCCACAGAAAAAAGCTAATCTCCTGGCTTTGCACTTTGCCAGCGATGCACGCATAACCGACAATGGCAAATGCCCCCGGTCATTCCAACTGTCCAACATACAATGCTCCCTGTATCCTTTTGCCAGAAAGAGATCATAAACCTGTTGTCAAAATTAGACACAAAAAAAGCCCCTTGCCCTGATGGCATTCCTCCAATTGTCTGTGCAGCAGAATTGGCTCCTATCCTATGCTGTCTGTACACACTATCTTACTCCACTTGTATATATATATCCAAATGCCTGGAAATTGACCTGTATTCAACCCATTCCCAAAAAGGGAGACAAATTGCAGCCATCTAACTACCACCCTATCTCACTCACCTCAATCCTATGTAAAGTGATGGAGAAAACCATCAATTTTCAACTACTACTCTATCTTGAAGGTACCCAGCTATTAAGCGACCGCCAGTACGGATTCCGCCGATGCCGATCAACAGGTGACCTGCTCTCATATATCACCCATCTCTGGACATATACCATGGAAAAATTTGGTGAATCTCAAGTAGTTGCACTATTCCACACAAAGGCTTACTAAGCAAACTTCCATCATTTGGACTATCTCAGGACTTCTGCAGATGGATTGCCAGCTTCCTGTCTTGATGCACACTAGGTGTAATGGTAGATGGCTCCCTATCCTCCCACTATCCAACTAATGCTGGGGTCCCACAAGGTTCAGTTCTCTCACCGACCCTCTTCCTTCTATACATCAATGACCTACTTCGGTTGACCTTCAACCCAATACGCAGTTTTGCAGATGACAGCACATCGCACTCCATTGGTGTGGTATTAACAAAAGATCGCTGATCCAAAGACAAAAGCAACAGACCAGTGTTGAGTTGAAATGCTAATTCTCTTCAGTCGAATTCCATAACATCTGAAACTGTCATACAACATTTACAATTAGTTTTAACACATTTACAACAGGGTGTCATTTATCGTTCCGATGGAACTTCTCATTACTGACTGGCTCAACTCACACAAACGTTTCAACCCTTGGTTGAATTTTATGGCTTCTTGTTTGCGTTTGAGGTGGTAAGCGAACTCACACATTCATTATATGGCATGTTTCAATTCTTGGTAGTATTTTATTTTAAGTTAGCCTTTGTGATCTGTCATAATGACATCGAGAATTTCAAATGCAATAAAACAAACACTTATTTCATAATTGAAAAATTGGACAATAGTTTTTAGTTAGATACTGTGTTGAGAATGACACAGACTGCAAAAGCCTCTGTACAGTACCTTATTATACTTATACTTACTACTTGCACGATATTGGCAGACACAAATTTAACAAAGATAAAATTTGATTTTAACGCCCGCGGTGAAAAATATGAAAAAAAATAAAGGGTTACTAGAAATTGTAGACCGCATTATATCGAAACCGCATTGAACAAGGGATAGTACAATTTGTAGACTGCATTATTTGAGGGTTACCTGTATTTTGTTCTGCTAGTCTCAATCTCACACCAAATAGCCTTAAATGAGCTCTTTTCACTATTCTGCAATACAACTTTTATTCTCCTTGGCTGCAGTTCATCAGCTGTCATCAGTAACACTTCTTCCCCCATTTTATTCTCTCTGTCCCTCCTAAACACACTATAACCTACACATTCTATCCCATTAACTATATCATCTTCCGTCAGCTATGTTTCACTAATGCCAATAACCTGTGGCCAGGAAGAGCCAACCAAGGCCAAAAATTCTTCCTTTTTGTTCCTAATACTCCCGGTATTAGTATACATGACATGCAGAGGTCCCTTTGTCCCACCCTTTATCTTGTATGCTCTTTGAGGATATATATATCAGGAATTTGATGCTAAATGCTCTGAAGGATTTTATCATTGAGATATCTAAGAATATTTAAACGATCAAATTCGACACAAAGGCTTATCTTTTAAGCTCTTATTTTATGGATTTGTCTTCTGATTTTTGCAGCTGAGTTGTCACCCCAAGAAATCCACATGGTCAAATATGTGCACTGTAGTTCAGATGTGATTGTATTGAAGCTTTACAAGGATCAGTATGTGTTCTTCAATATCCAAATGATTCTATGAGCTATTTTGTCTACTTTTGCAATATTGCTATGTGACCTTCAAATCCTAATCCCTATTCTCCTCATCACGTTTCAGCACTCCTATTATGTCATCAAGGTGAACAAAGCTTGTAATCTTTCATCTTACATTTTGTCACATTAAATCATTATTCTTTAATGATTACCTAGTTTTGTGTCATCCCGACAAATCGATGGGATATTTCCCTTCACATAATTTTCTGTATCATTAATGTACAAATTAAATAGCAGCAGCCGAAGGACAAACTCTGCAACATGCCACTGGTCACCATTTCTTTGATTCTGATCCATTATATATTACTCATTGATGTATGTCCATCTGCCACTCCCTTATCCATATCACTAATTTCATGTTCATCCCCATTTGCTCTAATTTAAATAATAGAGTTCTGTATTATATCTTGCTAGGTGCCATTGCAAAGTCCAGAGCACTATTATAGTATAGTGATTTCCTTTTCAGTAATGTTGTATAGTGACTTCCTTTTTTTCAAAGTCTACACTCACTTTATTATACAGGGTGTCCCAAAATTCACGCAAGAAGTAATTTTGATAGAAAACACAGGTTTTTAATTAAAAATTGTAATTTCTTATTGATTCATAAAGTATACAGTATAGGGTTATGCATGGAATAGCATATCGGGTAAATGGCTTCCACAGCTTTGCTGGCACATACGCACTCTTTTGTCGAAATTTTCCATGACCATTTTGCATAAATGTGGCTGAATTTCATTGATACAGACGTTCAATTTCCTCCTTCAAGGTGTGGGTGGTCATGGGCTTGTTGGCATAAACCTTAGACTTCAAAAAACCCCAAAGAAAAAAGTCCAACGCCGTTATGTCACGTGATCTGGGCGGCCAATTCTGATCACAAAAATGGGAAATTACACGACCAGGAAATGACTCATGTAATTGAATTGTTTCTCGGGCTGTATGGCATGTGGCACTGTCTTGTTGAAACCACATGTCGTCCACATCCATATCTTGCAATTTAGGCACAAAAAACTGGATTATCATGTCGCGATAGCAAGTACCATTTACTGTTATTGCTTTACCAGCCGCATTTTCGAATAAGAATGGACCGATGATGCCTCCAGCCCAAAATCCGCATCAAACAGTGACACGTTGTGGATGCCTTTGTTTCTCAACAATCACTCGTGGATTTTCTGAACCCCAAATGCGACAATTTTGTCGATTAACGAAGCCATCAAGATGAAAATGAGCCTCATCGCTGAAGATGATTTTGTTCGAAAAATAAGCATCTACTTGTTGTTGTTCCATGATCCATTCAATGAACTCTCTTCGCTGTGTGTGTGGTTCAGTAGGCTTCAGTTCTTGAGTCAATTGAACTTTGTAAATAAAGATGTAAGAATAAAGATTCAATTGAACTTTATAAGCATAAAGTTCAATTGAATAAGCACAAATCTTTCATGAGAATACGCTGTAGAGAGCTTCTCGAAATGCCCAATTCAAGACCATGGTGCCGAATTGATGTTCCTGGACTCTCAGCAACATTCTCACGAACTGCTTCAATGTTTTCTGTTGAACGACTTGTTGAAGGACGGCCAGAGTGTGTAAGATCACTAATTGATCCAGTTTCCTTGAATTTTTTAATTAATCTTTTCACAGTTGATGAAGTTAAATCACTATTCCGACCATATTTTGTAGGAAAATTGCGAACTATAGCTGCTAAACCCTCATTATTTTTAAAATATTGCTCAACAATGAAAATGCGTTGTTCTTTCGTGTAGCGCTCCATTTTTAATAACCCTGAACTGTCAGCTGTCACGCTGTCTTTTTTTTCTCGTTGGCAACACTTTAGCACCATTTGTGCGGTAAATTTAAATATTGCGTGAATTTTGGGACACCCTGTAGAAATTGAATAACTGTTGAAATATATATATATTTCCACAGTGGACCAAGGACTTACTGACAGTCCTTTCTTTTAGTGTTGTACGGTGATCAGCATTCATTTTAGAAGTTATGGACTTCAAAACCATGGTATAAATAACTATTTTAATTTTCCCAATGTTTTCACCTTCATATTATGGTCATCATCTGGAGTATATATGAATATACAAGTACAAGCTGAGTTACATTTCACACAGTAAGCTAAAGAAACAATGATTAGATCACCAGTTATTCTACTGGCATGACCGCTAGTGGGGGGGAAAAAATACAGATAAAATAAAAAATTATTAATTATTTAGAAACTACATCAAAGCTAAATTCTATTTAAGATAACATGAGAGAAACATTCTTTCATAAAGTTAGTTTTCTTACATTAACAATGATGTAATATTTTTAACATGACAATTGTTATATTAGATTTAGGATTCTGGATTATCTATGGTCCTGTTTATAGTTAACTCTTAGGGAGAAAGGTTCCATGGGTAGAATATGTTCCTTCCATATGCTTGGAATTTTTAGACCATCATTATTGTTCAGATTGGCTTCCTTAAATTTGCATTCATACCATGTTTTGATGATATAAACAACTGGTGCTTTTCCAGTCAATTCTGTGTAGAGTGTTCAAGGCATGAACAGAAAGGCCAGCTTCACCATAGTTATTATATTTAATGTGTCGTTTATGTTCCTTTTGTCTGATAGGAATTATGCGTCCTGTTTCCTTTCCTCTATATATGGTAGATTACAGGTGTAATAAATGTGGTATACTCCATGGTGGGTCAGCGGAGGGAGTGGGTCTTTGGATGAGTTAAGTAACTTTTTCATTTTGCAGGAGATTTAAAGGTGACTTTGAGGTTGTATTTCTGTAGTATTCTGTTTATTTTATATGATGTCCCTTTAATGTAAGGAATGGTTATAGTTTTATTGTAGTCTGGTTTATCTTTGTTTTTTATCGAGATCTTTTAGAGAATTTTGTTAATAGTGTTTTGGCTGTAACCATTTTTTAGAAAATTATTGCTGATAACTTTAAATTCGTCTTTCAGTGCTTGTTCATTGGGGCAGATCTTCGAAGCCCTGTTTTTCAGACTATTAATGACATCTAGTTTTTGTGTTGGGTGGTGGTGGTAGGAGTTTAGGTGTATATATTGGCCAGTATGTGTTGGTTTCCTGTAAACAGTGAAGAAAAGACTACCAGAAGGAAGACGTGACATGTATCTAGAAACAGAAGTGCGTTCTGTTTTTCAATCTCAGTTGTGAACTGTATGCATTTATGTTGTTTGTTTAGGTGGCTAAGGAAAGTGTCTAGTGCCTGGCAGCAATAGGGCCCGATTGCAAAAACATCATCAACGTATCTAAGCCAGACTTTGGGTTTTAAAGGAGAGGAATCTAGAGCATGTTGCTCAAAATGTTCCATATAAAAGTTAGCAGTATGTATGGATGAGGGAGGGATAATGGCGAGTCCATGGCTGTGCTGCCTTCTTTTTGTAGGTAGAAAGCATTTTGTCATACAGAATAACCAGAACATAATACATGCGCAAAGAGCACCATGTTATCCGGAGGGAATTTGTTCTGTAAAAGAAAGAATGTGTCATTGATTGGGACATTCGTAAAGAGGGCAGAGACATCAAAACTAACTAATAAATAATCTTTTCTAATGTAATGTCTTTGATTATGTTTATGAAGTGTTGTGTGTTTCTGATATAGAAGGGGAAATGACCTACCAGCTCCTTGAGTGTTGCCGTAATTTCTTGGCTGGGTGATAATTCGGGCTGTCTATACCTTTAACTATCAGCCGGAGTGGTGTGTTTTGTTTGTGTATCTTTGGTAGACCGTAACTTCTCAGGGAACAATTTTATTCTATTGGTTGGGTTGTAGTTAACAAGTTGGTATGTACTATTGTCCAAGACTAGCAGATTCATTTTTTCTAAATATGTGGTTCGGTTTAGAATAACTGTGGTACTTCCTTTATCGGCTCTAGTTATTATGACGTTCGGATTTGATATTAATGATTTAACCACTGTTAATTCGTGTTTCGTTAAGTTGCTTGTTATTGTTTCTTATAATTTATATTTAAAATGTTGGAGGTGTCTAAACATCAGTGGACAACTAATGGAATTGTTCCTAGCATACACAGAATCACTCCTACCCCCCCCCCCTTTTTTTTTTTTTTATGGCAGATATGTGGACAATATTCTATGCATTGGAGAATCAACACACATCACCACCTTACAAGAATCCCTTAACAATTACAGCAACAGACTAAAATTCACCATAGAAACCGAACAGAACAAATCTATCAATTTCTTAAACCTGACATTAATCAGAACTAACAGCAAAATAGCCACGAAAATATACCACAAACCAACGCATATCGGAAACTACCTCCATTTCAACTCATACCATCCATATTCAGTTAAAAAATCTGTCATCCTATCACAATTTATAAATGCTTAAGTTCTCAACTAACCGTAATTATCTCAACACAGAATTAAAGAAATTAGCACAGATTTTTAAAAATCGCAATTTTCCCACACAACTAATAAATTTCGCAAACAGAACAGCAAAAACCTGTCAAAATAATCCAAAACCAAAACGAACTTCCCAACACAAAAAGTTATCAAACTGCCATACATCCAGAACACATACAAAGCCTACATTTTCAAACACACTGACTATAAGCTGGTATTCACCACAAACCACAAATTGGCAACACTTCTAAAACCCACTAAATCTCACACACAAAGAAATATTAGAACACCACAATGTGGTCTACAAATTTCCTTGCCAAGATTGTGATATCACGTATACAGGTTCTACTATGAGGTCTTTATGGACAAGACTACAAGAACACTTCTGTGACTGTAACATCCCTATTCCAGAACATTTAAACACTAAAAAACACAACATCAAAAAGAAAAATAGAATACATAAATACAAAAATAGAATAAAAAATAGAATAGAAATAGAAGTACCAGGAAAACAGAAATAGCAGTTCATGCCCTTGAATAGAAACAAACCCCGCAAATTGACAAGGCCATAATAATAGACAGACAAGACATTGAAACAATGCTTAGAATATTGGAAACGATAGCCATAAAATGTGACAAAAACTCAATGTCCACTGACTCTACGTAATCTCTGATTGATGGAAGCTCCACAACATAAAAATTAGGTCACAACTCCAACCAATAGGCGATAACACAAGCACTTCAAAGGCATAAACACTAAGCCGACATGAATGACATAGCCTACACTTATCCCAAGATGTTCTGACGATGACACATGGTCGAAATGGCTTGCACCCTGTTAACTCTCTCCCCGGCCCCTTTTCCCATAAATCCTTTCCCCTTGCTCAAAAAAAGCGCCCTTAAAAATAATATATGTATATATTATTTTAAAAAAACCCCGGGTTTTTTCAAATTAATTCTCCCACTTTGCCTCAAATCCCCCTCTTTTCCAATCCCCCCTTCCCTTTTAACAGCCTAACAGCAAAAGTATGCACATTGCAGAACGAAGACAACCAAACAACAACATCCAAACAAGGTATGCTTAAATTTCTTCCTCTATTATTCTGCATATATTTCTCTAAAACACATCTGTAATGCCCTAAGAATTCTTGATTAAAAAGCCAGTGACTTTTAAAAAAGGGGCACTCCTAAAAAAAAAAAAGCAGGCAAAAAATAGCCTGCTTTCATTTTTAATAATAATAGTTTTTAAGAGGAGAACATGGAAATTTTCCCAGAAATAATACCTAGGTTTCTAAATGTATTTTATCTGCTATGGTATTTGGGATGAATCTTAACCTCTTTCAATATTACAAATAAAATCCAGTTTGTTCATTGATTTGGGTGCTACGGCAAAATTTAGACAACATGGCGAACCATATCCTTCAAACTAAGAAACAAAATCTCATATCCAAATTTCATAGACTAAAAGATCGACAAAACCAACGGACATATTTGAATTTCTCCACAGTGAACGTTAACAACCAACCAGAAGCAAGAAACAACAGGAGCCACCAATCGCCTGCAGGTAACAGTAGCGTAGTTAACCTATTCAACCACGCCTTAAACAAATATGAACTCTCGCTACTGAGCAAAGGTCTAAATTTTGCTATGGCAAAATTTGGATCCAACTTGGTTTTGTCGATCTTTTAGTCTGTGAAATTTGGATATGAGATTTTCTTTCTTAGTTTGAAGGATATTGTTCGCTATGTTGTCTAAATTTTGCTGTAGCGCCCAGATTGATGAACAAACTGGATTTTATTTGTAATATTGAAAGATGTGCTTAAGAATCACCCCAAATAACATAGCAGATAAAATACGTTTAGAAACCTCTAACATTTTATATATAAATTATAAGAAAACAATAACAAGAATCTTAATGAAACACGAATTAACAGCAGTGAAATCATTAAAATCAAATGACACAATCCTTCTTTTACAGAACAAATTCCCTCCAGATAACATAGCGCTCTTTGCTCATGTATATTATGTTCTGGTTATTTTGTATGGCAAAATGCTTTCTACCTACAAAAAATAAGGCCATGTCTTGCCATTATTTCCCCCCCCCCACACACACACATTGCTAACTTTTATATGGAACATTTTGAGCAACATGCTCTAGATTCTTCTCTTTTAAAACCCAAAGTCAGGCTTAGATAAGTTGACGATGTTTTTGCAATCTGGCCCCATTGCCGCCAGACACTAGAAACTTTCCTTAGCCACCTAAACAAACAACACAAACGTATACAGTTCAATTGAGATTGAAAAACAGAATGCACTTCTGTTTCTAGATACACTTGTCAACATCTTCCTTATGGCAGTCTTTCCTTCACTGTTTACAGGAAACCGACACATACTGGCCAATATATATACATAAACTCCTACCACCACCCAACAAACCATGCTGTTAGCCTGGCTTTGCGCTTTGCAACCATATGCTTAGGGAAGGAGTGTCCTAGGTTTGATTCCTGTCGATGACGCGAGGAGTTTAAAGATCTTCCTGAGCCATAGCCAAGTTAGCCGGTCTTGGGCGTAGCAGGGTTTTTTCCTCCAGTTTATCTTGGGTTTCTCATCCCACAAGCAGGCAAACCTGCCTTGTGAACACACACGGAATACAGCCAGGAATACTGACCTAGCCATAGGCCTGATTCGTCAGCCTGTGCCGGTTCCGGAGCTTGGATAAAATTTGGGGAGACTAGATGGTGCCGTACCGCCCCATAAAAAGGGGACTCACAGTTACTGTACCATCACTCGGTAAGAAAAGGACCACCCAACACAAAAACTAGGTGTCATTAATACTCTAAAAAACAGGGCTTTGAAGATCTGCTCAAATGAACAAGCACTGAAAGACGAATTTAAAGTTATCAGCAATAATTTTCTAAAAAATGGTTACAGCCAAAACACTATTAACAAAATTCTCTACACGACCTCAATAAAAAACAAAAATAAACCAGACTACAATAAAACTATAACCATTCCTTACATTAAAGGGACATCAGATAAAATAAACAGAATACCTCAAAGAAATACAACCTCAAAGCCACCTTTAAACCTCCTACAAAATGAAAAAGCTTACTCACTTATCCAAAGACCCACTCTCTCTGCTAGCCCACCCTGGAGTATACGTATTTATTACACCTGTAATCTACCATATATAGAGGAAAGGAAACAGGACACACAATTCCTATTAGACAAAAGGAACATAAATGACACAATAACTATAATTACTATGGTGAAGCTGGCCTTTCTGATCATAGTAATTATAGTTATTGTGTCATTTATGTTCCTTTTGTCTAATAGGAATTGTGTGTCCTGTTTCCTTTCCTCTATATATGGTAGATTACAGGTGTAATAAATACGTATACTCCAGGGTGGGCTAGCAGAGAGAGTGGGTCTTTGGATAAGTGAGTAAGCTTTTTCATTTTGTAGGAGGTTTAAAGGTGGCTTTGAGGTTGTATTTCTTTGAGGTATTCTGTTTATTTTATCTGATGTCCCTTTAATGTAAACAACTAATACTTTTTCAGTCAATTCTATGTAAAGTGTTGACTGAAAAAGTATTAGTTGTTTACATCACCAAAACATCGTATGAACGCAAATTTAAGGAGGCCTGTGAGATTCTTATTAACCATCCCAATCTGAACAATAATGATGGTCTAAAAATCTGGAGCATATGGAAGGCACATATTCTACCCATGAACGTTTCTCCCTAAGAGTTAACTATAAACAGGACTGTAGATAATCCAGAATCCTAAATCTAATATAACAATTGTCATGTTAAAAATAGGACATCATTGTTACTGTAAGAAAACTATCTATATGAAAGAATGTTTTTCTCATATTATCTTAAATAGAATTTAGCATTGATGTAGTTCCTAAATAATTAATTAATTTTATCTGTATTTTTTATTTTTCCACTAGCTGTCATGCCGGTGATCAAATCATTGTTTCTTTAGCTTACTATGTGAAATGTAACTCAGCTTGTCCTTGTGTATTTGTATATAATCCAGATGATGACCTTAATATGAAGGTCGAAATGTCGGGAAAATTAAAATATATAACATGGTTATAAAGTCCATAATTTCTAAAATGAAGACTGACTGACAGATATCAAAGTATAGGGGTGTGAATTTACAAAATTCAAGGTTAGGTTAGGTTAGTGGTGTGCCTGTAGGATCAGTCCTTGGTCCATTGTGGAAATATACTTTTTGATATCTGTCTGTCAGCCATCCTCTTATCCATGCCTGCAGTTTATAGTCCAATCCCATATTCTCCAGTTTATGCAATAGTCTTCCCTGCTATATTCTCTCAAAAGCCTTAGTAAAATCCAAAAGTATCATGGTGTATCCATTCCCTTTGTCTAACTCAGTGGTAACATTATTATAGAATGTGAGCAAGTTGCTAAAACATGACCTTTCCTTAGTAAACCCATGCTGTTCATCGCAAAGTAGAGATTCTCTGCCAGCTCATTTCTGAATGTGAGCCGTAACCAACTTTTCCAAAATCTTCACTACCACTCCTGAGATACTAATTGGTCGATAGTTGGATACGTCAGTCTTTGCACCACCCTTGTGCAATTGGATTACCATAAATATTCATTCTTTGCATTCCTGTGAAATCTTCCCTGTTCTGAGACTCAGATTATATAGCATGGTCAAGGGAATAGCCAGTAGAGATGAAAACACTTTTAGTATCTGTCCTGATATTTCATCAGTTCCTATTGCAATTCTTATTCAGTTTGTACAATAGCTCTAGTATTTCCTCTTCATCTAAATGGGTTGCCTCATACGGTGAAGAGTTAGTGGTGAGTTCAGTGTTGCATATACCAGGTTGATAGCTTTTAACAAAATGGTTGCTCATTAGTCGAACAAACAATCACTTCTACATTAGTGCCTGCATACCATCTGCATTCAGTAGAATTATTATTTCAAATTCATTCTTTCTTTTACTTGCAGCATAACGATTTCATTCTTTTGGGTTATCTTTAACTTGCAGAGCCAGTTTCGTTTCTTACTCGGACATAGTTTTCAGTACATCACTTGTGACTCCTTCTACCTGCTGTTTATAATTATTATAACTGACGACATCATTCTGCACACATGATATTCCTTCCACATCATCTTTTTCTTACTTAATTAGATTACACATCCATTTCATTGCTACTATTTATTCTATGAACTCTCGTGACATTCTGATATTGTATCATTTAAATATTTTTTAAACATTTCCTATGCATTGTCAATATTTCTCCCCATTGAATAACTGATGCAATGGTACAGAACCTAGCATATCCCCTCAAGTGGCCATAATTTCCTGCTTCGTACTTCAGCATGTAACCTTCACTGAATGGAACATTCATAAACTTAGCCACTTCCCAAATGAGTACTTTATGATCACTATCACCAAGAGGGCAGAATAGTTATCTTTAAACAAAACCTTCTCTGTCACTGTAATCAGATTTACCACTCTTTGACCATGAGTTTCTTTTGTCATATGCTGCTTGAAGAAATTGTCTCACAAGCTCAGTGGATTCAGTCGCATTCTTCTCATGTGATTCTATTATTATTATTATTATTCACCCAGTCAATGTTCAGATAATTAAAGTTCCCCATTATGATTACTCTTTTTTCACCCATTGTATTTATTTGGTGATAAATTTCTTTGTCACTAGCAACTGATCCACCAGGTCTGTAACAACACCCCACTATGTATTTAATCTTATTACACTGTACCTAACACCAGATGGCTTCAAACTCACTGCCACACCACATGAAGAACTGTTACTAATATTGAAATCATAGATGTCAACTCTAACTGGATTCAAGGCATCTTATATATGATTAGCTGCATGCCTCCTCTTCTCCTATCCTATTCTTCTTAAAAATACTGTACTCTTTGCACTCTATACCAGTTAGTGCGTCTGCTTCTGATAGCTAGGTCTCACTAATTTCTTGTATGAGGTCCCATATTAACCAAGGCAACAAACTCTACTGAGCCTCCATAGCTCAGTCGGTATAGACGAAGCCCTTTGGTCTTAAAGACCTGGGTTCAATTCCAATCCATGATGTGAGGAAATCTGGTCTCTTTTGACTAAAGGTGAGTTAGCTGGTTTCATACAGAGGTAGAGGGTTTTTTTGCCCGGAAACTTTGGTTTTTCATTCCTCAGAACAAGCAAACCGGCCCCCTGAACACACGGATCTATAGTCATAAAATACATATTTAATCTCTCATTAGGAGGGCTCCACCCATTCTAAGGGATGGGGGAAAGAGGGAACTCCATAAGAAATAAATACCAAACTCTACTCCTTTGTTTCTGATACTCTTAGCATTCTTGTACAGACATAAATTACCTGCATGCTCTTTTGTATATGCAACTATGGTCAACATGACACAATTTGACAACTTGCAGATCTCTGTTCTTATCTAGTTCTTTACTTATGCAGACATTGTTACACATGTTTGATAGGTCCAAACTAAACAAACACAGAATTGTTCTCTCTTCATAATCATTTCCACAGTTATCTTAGACAGAGATTCTCACAATTCCTCCCATCAAAATTCAGTTTTCCTGGCACGCTGTGTTAGGTCTTATATCAACTAATAAAGATATATTTAAAGACTAATCATTTAAAGATATGTTAAAGATATATCTAAACACATCATGAAGATATGTTTAGATACACCTTGAACATAAAGTACAGATGTATGACTGATTCATCCTATCAGTATTTTAGTAGTTTTTGTTCTGTCCATAGGATATCCTCATTTCTTGGTTGGACAGACAGCTTCTCATGTTTTTTTTTATCAGATCTCATGCTTTTGTATCTTATCTTAATTAAAGTCCTGATAAAAGCAGATTCCTTACAGAAAATTTAAACAAAGGAAACTGTGAGGCATTGTTCTTATTATTCTTATTCTCCTAAGCCCCCATGGAGTCAAAGGCTCATCTAGGAGGTCTTTTGTCACATGCCTTGCCTTGAACACATCAAATTCTCTGCAGATGCAATACTCTCCACAACTCACAATTCTTCATAAAAAAATGCTGCTTATCATTCCCTTGCTCACCCTCCTTATACAGTTTTCAGGGATGATCTTACACCATTTTATGAAAAACCTCTTCAATGTACGTCTCTATCATATCACCCCTCTTCCTCCTATCCACTAGACTCTAAATTGCTTTTCTTCATATTCAACACTCCAAAGATCAGAAACTGACTACCTTAGTCATTTGCCTTCAAACCCTTTCCAATACCTCTTAGTCTTTTTGAAAACCAGGTTACCAAATCTGTGTAAAATAATCATAATTTAAAATTCTGAATATTTTTACGTATTGTTTATGTTGGTATGTTTATTAGTTTTAGTAAATATATGAAGAGCCAAAGGTTTCAATTCGGCGACGTAAAATTATTTAAATTAAGGGATATTACATCCCATATTATTTCACAGCTGAATATAGAAACTATACAAAGTTCGGCGAGTCCAAGCGTAAGCAAATACCTGGATACTGCAACACCAGGGCAACTCATAGTCCATCTGGTAGTGCAACATGGGGCAACTCATAGTAAGGGTGGAGCAAGCTCCGATCACTGCTCTTGGTATTTTCCCATAAAGTGAAACCCAGCTCCTAGGAGCTGTATTACTGTTCTACATTATGAGAGAGGGTCACTACCAGACCAGTTTCAACCTTTATTTGAGGTCTCATCAGTGAGCAGCTAGACCTACATAATACCAAGTTTGTAGCGAACAGAACTTACATATCCTACTATGAGAATTGCCAAGAAGGTGTCCTAATAAATTACTAAATATATGAAGAGCCAAAGGTTTCAATTCGGTGACGTAAAATTATTTAAATTAAGGGAAATTACAACCCATATTGTTTCACAGCCGAATATAAGAAACTCGAAGCCATTACACCTAGTTTCTCACTTGCCATTTTCATGGAGTGCGCATGCTCGCCGAGAAGTTTGATGTGTGATTGACAGTTGACAAGTTCGGTATCGAAACAATGAGAGAAAAAACAAGGATAGCATTTGGAAGGAAATTAGAACACAGACCGGCAGATATTCAGATTCGAAGGAATTTGAGTTTTTTTATGTGACAGTCGGAGGAAAATTAATTTTGAATTATATTCCGAAAAAAGGAATCGTGGAACTATTAAGTTTAAAGTGGAATACGTATTGATAAATAAAAGGGAAATATTGCTATAGGCGTTTTGAAAGGAATATTGGAGGAAACGCGAATTGAAAGATTTATAGTAGGTTCCGAAAAGGGAATCATAGAACTGTAAATTCTTTTAAAGTGGAGGAGTTAAGACTGTCAATAAACATTAGTGAATAAAAGAAGATGTTGCTATTTACATTCTAAAGGAATGTTCGAAAAAACTCTGATTAGAAAGTTTCATCTGTATTAAGGACGCTGATCTAACTGTTATTTCTACTAAAAAGGAAGACAGAATTAAGTCAGGAAGAATTAATGTGTGCTACATGAGTGATGAAAAGGATCCTGTGAAAATGAAGAATAAAGTCATATATCTTCGGAAAAGGGCCTTGACAGAGAAAGAAATTGGCTATGAATATTTTGTCATTGTGAAAACAAAATGTTTAGTCTAGTCTTAAGTGTAAGTTTATTTTTTTTAAAGGCCTTGGATCCAATTAATTTGTAGTTAGTTATGTAATATTTGTTTGAATTGTATATATATATTGTTTTTATTATATTAAACATGTTTATTTTGTATTTTGGTCTTGAGTCAGTGATTTATTTGGATTCTGAAAGAAAATTGTAAAAAAGGAGGTCATTGCACCAATCGGAGTGAACCCTTGTGCATGTATATATATATAGGTACACTCGGAATTAAAAAAATAATTGTTGAACAGAGATCATCTCTATAGACAGGATAATATTAAATAATTAAAAATCCGATATTTAAACAATGGCGCAGCTGGTAGGAAAAATATATGATAATATTCTTTAAATAAACACTCCAAAGATCAGAAACTAACTACCTTAGTCAATTGCCTGCAAACCCTTTCCAATACCTCTTAGTCTTTTTTGAAAAACCAGGTGACCAAATCTGTGTACAGTAGTCCATATGTGGCTTAATTATACAATAGAACCAGAATCTCCTTACTTCTACAAGTCAGTGTCCTCACAATTTTGGCAATGTGTTCTCTAAATTTTAGATCTTTATCCACCATCACTCCAAGACCCCTTATTTCTTCCACCTCCAACAATATATCTCCACCAAGAGTAAATTCTACATTCCATCTTTGCTTCCAAATTTTAAAACCTTACATTTTGCAACATTGAACTGGTATCCACACTCTCATGCCTATTCACTCAATCTGTTCAAGTGTTCTGTCCTTATAAGAAGAGGAAAGTATGCCTCAGGGGTCTGTTTTAGGGCCATTGCTGTTTAACCTGTATGTAATAATATTGGGGAAGATTTGGATGGGGATATTCAGTTGTTTGCAGATGATGCAAAGTTGGGACGAACTATGAGGTGTAGAGCAGATCGTCCCAACTTTGCATCATCTGCAAACAACTGAATGGTGGTGGTTTTTCCCTTCAGTCATTTCCAGCCCTAGGTGACTTTGCAGGCATTGCCCACAAAGTGTTCCTGGTGAGATTTTTTATAGGGTAGTTCACCATTGTTCCCCTTCCCCCCCATTTTATCCGGGCTCAGGACCAACATATGGCTGGGACGTATTGTAATCCATGTGTGTTCACAGGGCCCATTTTTTTGTTCAGGGGGATGAAAAACCTGAGTTTCTGAGTGGGGGGGAACCCTCTACCTCTATATGAGGCCGGCTTACTCACCTTTTGTCGAAAGAGATCAGATAAATTCCTCACATCACCTACAGGAATCAAACTTAGGTCTTTCCGACCAAAGGGCTTTGTCTATACTGACTGAGCTACAGAGGCTCCAAACAACTGAATATCCCCATCCACATCTTCCCCAATATTATTAACATAAAGGTTAAACAGCAATGGCCAGAAAACAGACTCCTGAGGCACACCACTAGTGACTTTCCTCTTTTGGTATATTGCTCTCCCATACACATCTTGATGATACCTATCAGATAGCCAATCTCCAGTCCAATGTACTAGTCTAATATCCAACCCATCATGCAGTAATCTATGAAAAGCCTTTGCAAAATCTAAGTATACTACTGTGTTTCCATCTCCCTTGTCCAGTGAAGCTTTCACCTTATTGTAATAAGTTAAGTAAATTATTAAAACATAACATACCACAGAACCCAATTTTTTCACCGGCCTCTCCAACACTTTAACCACAACTGGCATACAGATAGGCCTATAATTTGATGCTTGAGTTCTGTCACCTCCCTTATGAAGCTCACATTCACAAGAATGAAAGACCTTTATGTACTGCTTATTATATATCTCAACCATATCCTCTGCAGCAGTTGTTCTAATCAGTATCATCCTTCTATAATCTTTTTTTTTTTTTTTTGCTGGATATTTTTTTTTGGCTTCATTAGCTAACTGCTGCTCATGCTGAAATTTTGCTACCCTTACCAACTGAGTCACCACCTTTGCTTGTTCTTTGTAATCCTCATGGAACTGATTATTACCATACATCTTATGTTGCCCTCCATAATGCCTTCTTCTGTATTGCACCTAATTATTTAATTATTTATTTCTTCTGTATTATACCTACCTTAACCTTCTGACCCTTGTAATACATTTAGATATTACTTCTAGATAGTTCTTGAATATCACCCAAGCAGCATTGATCTCCTTTCTTCTCAACTCCTCATTCCATGCTACGCTTGCAAGCTGCCTTCTGAGCTTCTCATAATCACCAGCCTTATAGTACCTCATATACCCTTTCCTCACACGGCTGGCAACCACCCAGGTAATCACTTCATGGTCATCTCACCGACTAGAGGGTGATTTGACACCGCATTTATAATAACATCCTCTGATGAGATGATCAAATCCAAGACCCTCGATCCTCATGTGCCCTCTGTTACATATTCCCTGAGGTAGTTATCCCTCAAAAACTCAAAACTCATTTTCTTTACTTCCCGTTGCTATCTCATTATCCCAGTCTATATTGCCAGAATTAAAATTGCCCATAATGATCACCCTTTTCTTATTTGCTTGACTAATGTGATTCTACATTTCATAGTCACTACAATCCAAATTACCAGATCTATAGCAACATCCGACTACGTATTTTATTCTGTTCACCTCTATCTCACACCATACTGCTCAAAACCATTGCCACTGTTTCCCTCTTGCATGGACATAACTCTTTTTCTATCATCAATAGCACTATACCTCCCTTTTTACCTTTTCCATCTTCAATACATCATACCCTTCCATCTCTATTCCTGTCAGAATGTCTAATTCCAACAATTTTGTGGTGAACAAACTCAATCAAATGCACACATTTCATTTGCCTTGTTTCTTATACTTCTAGCATTTGTATACAAACATACAGCTCGTTCGACCTAGTTTCACTAATACCACTTATTAGATGTGACTTCTCCATACTTTCCTCATGCCATTTCTTTTGCTCCCTATTCATCCCAGAACCTTCTTCAAATCCAACTGTTTTCCCTAGATCCTAGTTCATCCCTTTCTCTTTTTTGTCTACACACATATTCACATCCTCTTGCACGTTGTTTTCCCAATTTCCCTTGTACAGTTCTCTCATTCTCTACACTCATGCTACCCACTTCTTCAGTTATATGAATCACTTCAATCTCTCCTTCCTTACTCTTTCACATCACTTCTTACTTGCCCAGATTCATTCTCTGCACTCATCACTCTCCCTTCCAGCAGCAGTCTCTCCAAATGACTCGCACCAAAACCATTTGAATGGTTTTGGCATGACTGCATATGTAGACAAAAAGAGGAGGGGATGAACTGGAATCTAAGGAAAACAGTTGGATTTGAAGGTCTTGCGATGAAATACGGAGCAAAAGAAATGGCAAGTCGAAAGTATGGAGGAGTCACATCTAAGAACTCATTCCACACATTAACAAACTGCACTCCTTTCTCCTCACACATGTCCACTAACATATTATTCAAAATATTTGCTCCCCATCTCATCACTCATACCTGGGCAACACACTGACTACCTTTCCTATCATGCTGTTATCTTTTATCCATCTCAATACTCCTGATATCCACTCTTATATTTTTCTTGTTCCCAGTCAAGTCATTTGTCACTATTACGAATACCAATTCTTTTCCTCGTTTACTCCTCGTATCCAGTGCCTCAATCACTCTATTCATTTTACTTTCAGGAAAACAAACCTTGTGCATCTTCTTGTTGATTACACCTCTAATAATTGAACCCCCCCCCCCCCATACAACACTACTCAAATGTCTTTCATACCAACATCATTCATTTTTGTTGTCTTCACTCTTCCCTACATGCTGCGTGACCACAGAAACGAGATCTGTCGCTGACAGATTACAAAGAAGAGTCAATTCATGTTGAAGGGGAGAAAGGAATAATTAGGCAGCATACGAATTCGTTACCAACATGCGAAATCATGTTTTTTATACATAAAAGTTTCCAACTGTTGTACAAGCACCATAGTTACTACTTTAAAAATTAGAATTTTCATAAAAGAAAAAACTAATTTTCCGACGTATAATAATAAACACTCATCCCCACAAAATGCATTGATTATCGGAATGGAATCGCCTTCTTCTGACATATGCGAGTGTCAGCGGGGGGGGGGGTCGTCTCACATCTGTGGTTGCACATTACCTATTCTCTTCATTTCACTCTGCATCCATTTTGTCTCTTGCCTCATCTTCGCTGGCTCAGCTTTCACATCTTGCCATTTTTTTTTTTGCTATCATTCACTCCCTCTATGTTATCACCAGTCATACATGTTTATTCATTGCTAATGCTGCTCACCACCTTACCGTGAATTTCACTCTGTTTTTCAACTCTTACTATATTCATATTGTTTTCATCATTCTTACTACCATCGATTGTTTTATTTAGCAGATTTCTCGTTCTCTTTTTCAAACGTTTTTTTTACCAATACTTCATTATTCTTTTTTCTCTCTTTGCTATCAGATGTGCACTCATCCTTCTCGAGGCATTCTCGCTACACTTCAGTTACCAATATATTACTGCTCATTAAGTCCTCATTTATATCGTACTTTGCACACACTCTTCTTCTGTCCGCTTTAAATATCTGTAATTTATTGACATAATCCAATGAATACATGCAGCACCTCGCATTTCACAAAATTACTAAAATCAAAATTAAACTCTCGTAAAGACAAAAACAAAACCACCGCCATCTTTCCTTTGCTGGTTACTATATTCCGTTCTAAGTTCAATGATTTTGTAAACACAATTAAACAAACAAGCCCATACACTATAAACACTGCAGACACACAACTTCTACTGCAACTCTTGCACATAAACACACTTATTTACAATTAATTAGTAAAAAAAGTTATCTGAACTTGGAGCCTTCTTTACATAAACTTTCCAGCAAATGCCACCTAGCAACCCTTTTATACGATGCTAATCTTAATGTATCTGATGGATTAGGTTTATTTCCTTTGTGAGAAATAGTGCTGCAGTTATGTTAATATGTATGTGGGGCATGATATCTGATTATGGTCTGATGAGTGCTCAATTTGTTAAAAGCTATCAACCTGGTGTATGCAACATCGAGCTCACTGCTACCTCTTCACTGGATGAAGAAACTGTATGAGGATGAGGTATTATAGCTTTTGCACAAACTGAATAAGAATTCAGCAATAGGAACTGATGGGATATCAGCGCGTGCTAAAGGAATGTTCAGCTGAACAGGCTGTTTAATGAGTCTCAGAACAGGGAATATTCTGCATGAATGGAAAGAATGTGTGCTAATTCCATTGCATAAGGGTGGCTGATGTGTCCAACTATCAGCCAGTTAGTATCACAGAAGTGTGGTGGTGAAGATTTTGGAAAAATTGGTTAGGGCTCACATTCAGAAATGGGTTGTCAGTGAATCTCTACTTTGCTATGAGCAACAGAGCCACGCCGTGGCAGTTGTGCCCTGGGAATTAATAAAATATATATATATAAATTTTCTTATTCTTGAATTATATCGTACTATATAAATTACACAATTACAAATTATAGTTAATGCAATAAAAATGAAATTTAAAATCAGTCAAATTATCATGAATTCTTAATAATCGAATAATATTTTTAACTTAATACATCACCAATTTAGTGGAAATTATTAGTTTAAGACAGACCATAAATTCATTCTTACGCTGTGCTTTGCCCTTTGTGGATGTGTGATTGTGAGTGAAACAGTAACATTGCTCTGGAAGGTAATTTGCAAGGTAAGAAACTATAACATAATTGATTTTTTTTTCGACAGTAAGCATTTGATGAGACTTGAAAATAAAAAGGGTGGTAAAATTTACCAGCCAAAATAAATTTTGATTTTAATTAAACCTCAAGTTTTCATGAAAAACATTTATAGCATTTTTTAAAAAAAATAAATTGTAAATTACTGTTATTTTTGTTGCCACTTAAAAATAATATCAAGGAAATTTACCAGGCTCTTTTTGATATTACAGAAGATGAAACCAAAGATATTGATTTTAGAGTTCAGGCAGATAACTTAATTTCAAAGATTTATTCATTTAAATTTATTTGCTCTGTTCATGTTTGGTACGAAATCTTAAGTCTCGTAAATTTTGCAAGCAAAAAAATGCAGAATCTGACATTTGATATAGAAAAAATTACAGAAAATCTTCATTATGTTACACAAGAATTAAATACTCTCTGAACAGACCATTATTTTGAAAATATTAGAATTGCAAAAGCAGTAGCAAACGATATATTGATCCTATTTTTCAAGACATTCGCAAAATAACAAAAGCAAAAATATTTGGTTACGAAGCATCAGATGAGACAACGCATGATCCTAAACAAAATTTTAAAATAAATTTTTTCTTCGCGATTTTAGACACGATAATTCAGTCACGGAAAGATTCATACTCTAAAACAACATGGTGAGGACTTTAAAGTTATAAGAGACATTAGCAAATTAAAAGATTGGAGCGATGAAGATTTAATGAAACATTGTAAAGATTTGCACTTAAAACTGAGCGACAATCAAGATTCTGACGATCGCGATATTGATGGTATGACTTTATTTGAGGAATTAAACACGTTGCAATGTTTTATTAAAAAAAGAGTCGGCTCCTCAGGATGTTTTAAATTATATATACGAAAATAAATTATCCTACACGTTCCCGAATACTACGATTGTAATTCGTATTTATTAAAACACTACCAATAACTGTAGCATCAGGAGAAAGAAGTTTTTCAAAACTGAAACTAATAAATTATTTGCGGTCAACAATGTCTGGAGAGTATCTAACGGCTTTATCAATTATATCAATTGAAAATAATATTATGGATTCATTACACATTAAAGATATTAAAAATTTTGTGGTGGCTAAAGCAAGACAGATAAATATGTAAAATAAATCTACATTTATCCTAATTGTTATATAGTTAAAAGCATATCTCCAAATTATCTTTGTTATGTAATAATATTTCTTTATATATTAAAATAAAAGTCATTTTTGTTTATTTATATATATATTTTGTTGTATTTATATATTAACAAAATAAACATTTTTGAAAAATTTTATTATTAAAAATTCCTTATTAATGAATTTTAGTGATTACAATGTTCTACTATTGTTAAATAAAATTTATTTTTATGTATGTGTATAAACTGTTTTGTACTTTTAACAAAGTAAAATTTTTTGCAAAAAGTTTTCATGGAAACTTATTTTATGGGAGTGCTGAAAAAGTTTTGCACAATGCCACCTCCTACCCATGGTGCAGCACTGATGAGCAACATGAGTTTACTAAGGGAAGGTTATGTTTTAGCAACTTGCTCACATTCTATAACAATGTTACCATTGAACTAGACAAGGGGAATAGATATACCGTGATACTTTTGGATTTTGCTAAGGCTTTTGAGAGAATACAATATGGTAGACGGTTGCATAAATTGGAGAATATGGTTTGGATTATAGAATATTAGCATGGATAAAAGGATGGCTGGTTGACAGATATCAAAAAGTGTGATACTGTGGATATGAGTCTTCAAGATTTAAGGTAACCAGTAGTGTACCACAAGGATCAATGCTTGGTCCACTGTTATTAAATCTGTACATTAATGATATTTGCTGATGATGCAAAGATAGGTAGGGTAATCAGGAATGCTGCTAATATGCAGTACTTACAGAATGATTTGAATAGGTTGGAATTGTGGGCATGGGAAAATGAATGTCAGTAAATGTCAAATCATTCACTTTGGCATGATTAGATATCCAATGTTGTATTATAGTGGTGGGATTATGCTAGAAGAAACTGATGAAGCTAGGGATCTTGGAGTGTTAGTAGATAGGAAGTTGAAGTTCAGGGACCATGCAGCAAAGATTGCAAATACAACTGAAACGAACATTCGCATGTAAAGATAAGAATGTCATTTTGCCTCTTTTACAAGGCCTTGATAAGACCTCACTTGGGCTGTTGTGCGCAGGTCTGGTCTCCAGTTTTCCGTTATGATTCTGATATAGTGGAGAGAGTGCAAAGGAGAGTGTTAAAAATGATATCAGGATTGTGGAATACTGATTAAGACAGATTGAGAATTTATAGACTTAGACACTAGCAAACAGTAGAACGAGGGGTGATATGATTGAGACGTACAAACTTCTGAGTTTGTACGTCTCAATCATCTTCATTTTATGGAAGATGGGAAAAGGATGTAAGAGCATCCTTGGAAGTTTAGAATGAATGCTGTTGAGATGGGATGAGAACTAGATATTTCTCTCAGTGAATAGTGCACGATTAGTATGGATTGCCGTTGGATGTTATGTGGGCAAGTAGCGTGAATGAGTTTAGGAACAGGTATGACAGCTGATGCAGTATATGGTGTCCCTCATATACGAGCAGCCAAAACTTTGTTTGCTTACACTTGGATAAAGGATTAAACCAAGTATATAATTTCTTGGCATCTTTAATTTATAGTATAACCAAGAGGAAAAACTTTCAACAATTATTTATAAGGACTTCTTACCTGAAGGTGGGTATGGAGGGCAACTGTCAAGAAACATACATTTTTTGTAGACATATGTTGTCAGTAAATTGTATATTAGCCTTAGTTGCTGCAGCTGTAATTCTCCTCAAACCAAACTAGTTACAAAGAAGTGGAAAGAAGACTGGTAATGATAAGTCTTCACTGATTGGAAAATGATACTTTTATTAAAAAGGGGGAGTTTTGAAAGTTCAGTAAGAAATGATACTTTAATCTAGGAACATTTTAAGAAGAAATGTTTCAGAAAACTTTGGTACGAGCATGCAGCCATTTTTATTTGCAGTGAGTACTGCTGTTATAGGTGTTTGCTTTGCTTCACAAGATGCTGTTTTTAGTCCCTGTAAGTGCTTCGTTTACTGTTATTGTACCAAGCTTTCATTGGCCTGCCTTGATCCCCCCCCATCTTGTAGTTTTTAAGGTGAGGTGTGGTACTTATGCATGTGAGATTGTGATAATAGGAAAGACCTCATATAACTATCTGACAGCATTCTGATGTGAAATATATTGATATTTTTTTTGTTTTCTCTTAGTGAATCCTGTGTTGCAGGTTATTTACATGTTTTAAACATGTAAATGGTTTGGTGGACCATGTGATCATTATTATTATACAAGACTCATTGCAGGAGAACCAAACTATCCACAATATCTATCATATCTCTCCTTGAACTCATTCAGAGAGAAAGCACTTATAACTGAGTTTGGCAGTACATTCCAGTTGTTCACTGTTCTCCAAAAAAAATCTACTCCTCACACCCTTACTTAATTTCCAGGATACAAGTTACTTGGAAACTCATGCCATGATTTTACAAATTGACAACAGTCAAATGTTACTGAGGTATATATTTCTTTAACAATAATCATATTAGAAAAATTGTGATCTTAAAATTTACTAAGTCTGATTTCATAATTTTTCAGATGTAATCAGATCAGGAATAGGAGCTTTTATATGGGCAGCCCTTCTTATAGCATGGACAGTAACATTTCAGATATACAGAGCTGAATGGGGAGAAACAGCTGACAGTTTATCTTTTATTATACCTATAGGAGTGCCATAATGCTGTTGAATTATTTCTTATGATACAAATAAAAATAAAAAAAAAGATTGAAGTTGTAATATTTAGTTAATGTATAAATTTCGATGAATTGAGGGTTCAAGTTAGTTATTACAATTTATCATTTGTAATGTCTATATGCCTTTAATTAACAGAAACATACTTCATGAGAGTAATTTTAATTTCACTTTCTTGTATAGTAAAACCTGTTGAATTTCCATAAATAAACATACACATGTGCCACAGTTAAAATATTTATTTTACAAAAATTTGTCTTTTGTATCATAAGACATCATCATTGTTCTTCACTCTTGCTGATGATGTCTTACCATACATAAGACTAAATATTTGTAAAATATAAATATATTTTACTGTATCACACATGTGAATGCTTATTTACTTTAATTTCAGTTAAATATATTTGAATATGTACTTGTGTATTGCTTGTAATGATTATTGTATGTGTTCAACACTTGTGTCAAATTTAGAGATAAAATTTGACTTCATATTCCATTTATTAAAACATTTTTAAGAGAGGGAAGGTTTCAGATCTATACTGCAATAATAAAATTGTTTTAGAATTAGTTCATTCTCAAGCTGCCTACTGCTTATGCTGTTAGGAATAATATTTGCCTGAAATAAAAACCACAGACCAATAATGAGTTTATACTTTCATTTTCCACATTTTTCTAAGTTTAAGAAAAATATGGGTAAAATAAAATTTAATGTAATAAATTATTTTTCAAAAAAAATTGTTTTTACTGTTCTTTTCTTATTGGAATGACTCACACAAAGGAAATGTTCTCCAAAAAATGATATAGCACCACTAATGACTTTATGGAACTCCTGTTGACTTATTGGTACATATTAAAAAATGATGGAGTTGTTTGGTGAGTATACATTTTTTTCCTTGGTGAGTAGAATTATGCATAATTTGTTGAGCCCTATGTGTGTGTGTGTATATGTCACAGGGAAATGATGAAAATAGGGATTTGATCAAATCCCTAAGGGATATGATCAATTCACGGAAGATGTTAAAATAACAACTCTGTGGGGTGATTTCCCTGAAGAAAGTAAGTGATTTGATCAAATCCCTTAACTGTTTTAGTGATTTGATCAAATCCGTTAGCTGTTTTAGTGAAAAGATGAAATAATATTGTTTAGATATTAAAAGTATTTATTTAGTAAACCATGCATTATTAAATGTAGAATAGTTAATACAACAATAATAATTTAAGCTGATATTTTTAAAAACAAAAAGGATATTTTTAGTGAAATTTTAAAACATTTTTCGTGGATACAAGCTCCCCTCTGGCGTCCGTGCTGGCCAAACATTACGCGAGGAAGGTTGCGCGCATTTTTATTATTGTTTTCTATATTTCGAGTTTTATCAAGTACCTACCGTAGAAAAATGAGTTCAGATATAGAAAAAAATCAAACTCTGACCGAATTTGTATCTGAAGAACAGTTCAATGAAACTGTCAGGACGTTTTTGAACAAGCGGCATGAAAAAGAAAACCTTTGTGGACTCGCAAAAGGATAGAAGAAGCTGTCACAATCATTGAACAATTTAAATTAGCACCACTACTTAAACTGCAATGGACACATAAACAGTACTATTATGGAAAAAAATACGATGTTATGGAAGAAGGTACTAAAAAATCTTTGATTTTGAAGAGAAAGTCTGAATTCGATCCAATTGTGAAAATAGTACCAACGGAAAATTTTTACCACATACTTTGGGAAACCCATCAGTCAACTGGCCACGGAGGAAGAGATAAAATGCTGTATAGTTTGAAATCGAAATACCTAATACCTACTTCAGTTGTACTGGAGTTTTTAAAGCTGTGCACGGTATGTCAGTCTAAAAAAAAATTTCCAAACAAAGGAATCGTTGCTTGCCCAATTGTATCTAGCGACTTCAGTCATCGTGGCCAAGTCGATTTAGTTGACTTACAGTCGACACCAGATAGAAATTAAAAATGGCTATTAAACTACCAAGACCACGTGACGAAATTCAGCTTTCTTCGACCGTTGACTACAAAAAGAGATGCTGAAGTAGCAATGGAGCTATTAAAAATATTTTTGGAAGTAGGTTGTCCTCATATACTACAAAGTGACAACGGCCGTGAGTTTACGGCTGCTGTCATACAAGAATTAACAAGCCTGTGGCCAACGTGCAAAATTGTAAATGGTAGGCCTAGACATCCAGCTAGTCAAGGATCTGTTGAGCGATCAAATCAAGATGTTGAAGCTATGTTACGTGCTTGGCTAATTGACAATGACACAAAAAAGTGGGCTATAGGTTGTTACTTTGTTCAATTCCAAAAGAATTCCTCTTTTCATCAAACCATTAAACGATCACCTTACAAAGCTTTATTTGGAACAGAACCAAAAACAGGACTCCAATCTAGTCATATTTCGAAAGAGTTGCTTGAAAAACTTGTTACTGAAGAGGACTTGGATCTACTTCTTAATCAGCAGGATCATGACATTATTTTAACACCAGAAGACTTACCAGCAGCTTCCTTAGAGAACGACAACAACCCTTCAACTTCAAAGGATCCACCAGCATCTGAATTAATTGATTACAATGCTTCAACTTCAAATGATCTATTAATAGTTAAATCAACAATAACACTTCAATGTCACACGATCTACCGGCAGCTGATTTACTCACCAAAAAGGCTATAAATTTAGAGATCTACCAGAAATTGAATCAATTTCTTTATCGACAATAAGACAACTCGAACCAGTTAACAACTCTACATCAACTCCTGCTTCAACAGTTAAAACATCTGTAGTGTTACTTGCATCAGAAGGGGAAGCAGCTGTCAGCGACAGTAAAGCATGTTGTGTTGTTTGTAGAATGGAATCTACTGGAGCCCATTCATGTGACATTTGTAAAAATCCAGTGCACTCAATATGTGGGAATACAGTAGGAGAAGAAGGATATGAATCGAAAATTCTATGCTATTTATGCCAAAAAGAAGAGAGCATTAAAGATCAAAGGGAAAATGCTGCAAAATACCTGAAAAGATCAGCTGAAAAAATGAAAGAAGTTTCTTTGAAGAAAATTAAAGACGTGTTAGTGAATTCCACAGTTTTGGTGTATGTACCTAAGGTAGATAGAGGCCCATTAAATGGAAATAACATCGTGGGGATCGTATTAGATATATAAAAAATAATTTATACCAAATTGGTACCTCAGTTGGAATTATAAAAGATTGGCTACCTAGAAACGCTCTTCAAATAGCTACTACAATATTTACCGAAACAGTTCCACAGATTAACCTAAGTCTGCGTGAGATTGCAGGAAAATTATCCGTATTTGGAGGTCAAGGATTTAAGAAGTGTTCCTGTGAGCAATCCAAATTACAATGTAAAACAAAAAGATGTGCCTGTAAAAAAAGTAACGTAATATGTAACTTGAGATGCCACAAATCAACATGTTTTAATAAAAATGAATAAACATTATTTATTAATTACATTCATGAAAAATGTTTAAAATTTCACTAAAAATATCCTTTGTTTTTAAAAATATCAGCTTAAGTACCTATTTCTTTTGTTAATTAGTTTCGAATAAATAATTTGTGTTTCAATGACTATTGTTGTATTAACTATTCTACATTTAATAATGCATGGTTTACTAAATAAATACTTTTAATATCTAAACAATATTATTTCATCTTTTCACTAAAACAGTTAAGGGATTTGATCAAATCACTTTCTTCAGGGAAATCACCCCACAGAGTTGTTATTTTAACATCTTCCGTGAATTGATCATATCCCTTAGGGATTTGATCAAATCCCTATTTTCATCATTTCCCTGCGACATATATATCATATCAGCCCCATACACAACAGGTCCAATACCTGTGGACACAACAGTTGTGTGGGTATGCATGTAGGTCACTTATTACAGCACATTAAAATACTAATAGCATGTTTATAAAATAATTTATTTTTTTGTAGCTTGCTGCATTTGATAGTTTATTAAATTTTAAAATTAAACTGCAACTCATTAAATGTCAATCCTATTGGAAGGTAGCTGGTTGTGTATTCATTTCCTGAAGGATATGAAAATACATTGTGACCATTACTTAAATTTTGAAGAACATCAATAACAAGAGAGAGGTTAAGTCTCTGATCCAGCTACTGCTTAAATATATTTGTGCACAGATTTAGTTTCTTGGTAATAAGAGGCAGTGGAGAGGATTCAGAGATAACCAAGATAGTGGCAGGTTTGTGGAATGCTCCTATGTGGAAAGACTGACTGTGTGGATTGCAAAGTTTCGTTGACAGCTGAGCAGACTAAGATCTGTTAATTTGATACAAAAGCATCAATCCTATAGACCCTAGAAAGGAGAAAACTAGAGTTAGTCTGCTGTGAGAACTAGATTTTTTTTTGCTTGTAAAGGACTGGACAGATTGCTAGATGTGGTTGTGAGTTGCTCTGGCTGGGAATGAGTTTAAGGAGAGATATTGTGTGAATGAAATGGTTAGTTTTATTCACACAATAAAAAAATGTGCTGTATATATACATATACAGCACAAAGTCCTTATTCAGATACATATACAGCACAAAGTCCTAATTCAGAATTCTTGATATTTCTGGCTTTTACTATTCATATACAGTCTGACCACTGATGCGAGACCCTTCAACACATGACAGAAGGCGAATTCATTCCGATAATAGGGTGTTTGATACGTTTCATGGTACGAGTGTTTATTATACATCAGAAAATTACTTTACTTGTATGAAAATTCTAGTTTTTAAAGTCATAACTATTTTGCTTGTACAACAGATGGAAAAGCACATGATTTTGCATGTTGGTGACACATTCCTACATTGACTTATTCCTTTCTTCCCTTCAACATTAATTGACTCTTCTTGGCAATCTGCCAGCGCGGGATCTGGCATTGGACAGTACAACTAATTCTCTTTTTACATGATTTAGAAATAATATAACACGGTTTAGAAAATAAAAAATTCTATTTTTATGGTGTATATTTTGATTCAGCGTGGCTCAAACAAATTTTTAAATTTGTTTGAATTCAGTTCTGTTAAAAAGGGTATTTCTATTACTAAAAAATGTTGGATTTAATATCCACTTGATATATATAATTTTGCATAGTCAAACTCAAGTCTTTTGGCTCTTTATTTTTAGTAAATACTTTATGCACCGACCGAGTTCCTTTATGAAAAATACACCTCTCCAACACTTGAGAACCAACCAGTTCGAAACAGCTGTCAGGCCAGTGAAACTTTATCAAAACGGACCAATAGAAGGTGAATATATGAACGCTTGGGCAAGTAATCACGTTTTCTATGTGGTCTGCGTTAGGGCAACTCGTAAATGCTGGCGAGTGTATTCCCATGAGCTCTGGTCAAATTTCGTACAAAACTTTTATAGTTTCTACATTCAGCTTTGAAATAATGCTGGATTTAATATCCAATAGATTTATAGTATAATTATCATTTTCTAGTATGGTACATACATACAGGGTGTTCGGGATAAATTTGACAGTTTCGTAAGGAAAAAGAAAATCTTCTTTGTATCTATTAAATTTAATGAATTGACAAAAAAACATTACAGGCAGAGTTAATTACAATACTATCAACAAGATTTACTCAAAATAACCACCATTAGCATCGATCACAGCTTCAATTCTGCTTCGGAACCTCGAACAAGCTGATGCTACAGTCTCCCTGGGAATGGCCGCAAAAACTGTTTTAATTTTATCCATTAACTGGGCTTTTGTATTACTGGAAGTGCGATTGGTGTCTTTTTCAACTGCGCCCCATACAAAATAATCCATGGGGTTAAGGTCTGGGGAGTTTGGAGGCCAAACATTTGGACTGGTGAAGTCGTAGAAATTTTCAGACAACCATTTTTGACTTTTCCCAGAGGTGTGGCAAGGGGCCGAATCCTGCTGCCATACATACGGCCTACCATTGGCTACCCTTGTTATCCAGGGCTTGACTACAGTTAGCAACTCCACGAACAAAGCCCGAATTCCAATGCCAGGGTTCTTCAACACCTGTTCCTGCAGATTTGCGAGGAATTCTGCTGTACGAATGCAATCAGATCGTCTGCTAGGGATCTTTCTTCTTGCTACATCCTCGTAGTCACCATTGCAAGTCTCTAGTTCATGCCTGATTGTTTTTACTGTATTCAGGGAGCATTGGGCAGCAGTCGTAATATCCTTATTTTGATGGCAGGCACGAATCATCATGATACAAGTTATTCTCTTCCATGATTCAGGTGGGTTCCAGCTATCCAGCCTTTCTGACATCTTGTATATGAATGAAGAAGGGTCCAAACTTTTAAATGAAGTGTGTGTTAATACATGTAACTTACGGAAAAATATAATTAATTATAAATATGTCAAATTTATCCCGAACACCCTGTATGTACTTAAACTTTGGGGAATCCTCTCGATGTTTTAAATATCAGGGATTACTCTACGCTACAGAACGTAGACAAATGCCAATAGTGAAATCACAAAAAAGTGTTGATGACAGCTGACTATTATTTTGCAGCAATGCTTCAGGAGATCATATATTAAAACCATCAATTGATGGTTTCACCACGGACAATGAAAGGTGTGGATTTTAACACGTTACCAGTGCACTGGAAGGCAAATAAAAACGGGTTGGGTTACAAAAGAAAATTTTAATGGTTCCATCAATGTTGTTTTCTAGAAGTTAAACACTATTTGATGGCAAAAAAAATCTGGACTTTATTGATTATAGACAATGTACCTGTCTATCCTGTTTTTGAACACCCGAATGTGGAATTTTGTTTTCTGTCACCTAATACAACCACTAGACCAGGGTGTGATCGCCACCTTCAAAACTTACTACATAAGAACACTCCAATATTCCAATACATTTTGGATAAACTAGATAAGGATAATTTATATTCCAATACATTTTGGATAAACTAGATAAGGATAATTTATATTCCAATACATTTTGGATAAACTAGATAAGGATAATTTACTGACAGTTATTGGTGCGAAGAAGAAGAAATTTTCAATTTTGGATTACCTCAAACTTGTTAAGTTGGCATTATCTAAATTGAAACCATTAACTTTAAATGCATGCTGGAAAGCTACTTGGCCAGAATGTGTGAAAAAGAAAAACCCTCTACCTTTTGCATACAACCGAATATCCCAGTATCATCAGATTAGCACATGCAGTTGACAGAGGATTTGATGATTTTTTTTGTCTGCAGATATTGGAGAATTGATGGTTGACAAAATAATAGCTGTCCTGGAGAATCTTGATGAAAAAGAAAAGTGATAATGACGACGAAGAGATTCTACTCTGCAGGATTAATCAAAGGGCTTCAAATAGCTAGTAAAATTTCAAAGTCATTTTGAATGCTGAACAGTTTAAACATGAAGTCATGTATGGTGCGATATGAAGAATTATACAAAGATTTAGTCAAAACAGGATTTGAACGATTAATTACAGGTTAAAAAAACCCTATAATTTACCATTATAGTATTTAATTCACCATGGTTAAAAAAAAAATCAACCTTCAGAATTATTAAATTAGTGCTAATTTAGTTCCTTTTGCTAGAGAAAACGTTTTGCCATCATAATATGCACAAGACGGCCAAAATGTTTCAAGTGATGGAAGTGATTTAATTCCAGTCTCACACAATGTGGCTGCTGTCAGAAAGTGACAGCGAAAAAAATTTAACTAATAACCATATGCGCAGGTGTATTGGGACCTTTTCAAATTTGTTTTATTAGTGACACTATTTTCTTTAAGAGATGTATATATAATATATCGTATGAAAATAACATTATTTGTATTGGGTTTTCACATCTGGAACGATTCTTTTTTTTTACATGGTTGTCATTTACACTATTTTTTCTGGGACTAGTCTACCGTGTAAATGGAGAATTAGGGTATATAATGGGTAATCCATGGAGTTAAAAGCCTCATTACAGAAGACCCACTCTATTAACACGATACCTATCATGCATCTACTTAAACCTGTTTACTGTTGGGAGCACTCATAATCACCTCTGGCAATTCATTCCACTCCAAGTAAAGCACCTAGTCCACACACCCTTGCTAACCACACTCTTAGACAACTTCCAAGTGTTACCCCTATTCTTCATGTTTTGAAAAATTTTTTTTGTCAATCTTATAGAATATCTTTAGTAACTTAAGAGTTTCTATCATATCCCCTCTCCTCTGCATGTCAACTTAAATCTGCAACTCACACACCTCAGTCTATCCTATTAGGGAACATTCCACAGACCTGTCACTAGTCTCTGAATCCTCTCTGCCACCTCTCAATCCCCAAAGATACAGGTGCCCAAATCTGCAAACAGTAGTCAACATGTGGCCAAATCATAGCCTTATATGTATATAAAAAGAGGAATAATAACTTCCCTATCCTTACATGTCAATTTGTTCTTCAGCATCCAAGCAATTATGTGACACCTCCAGGGAGTCCAGACTCATTGAGGGAGAATGTGCCAACACCATTGAATGATTGTTCCCTTCTAACCATGCTCAAACTTGCTTAACTTTTTGCAAGCCATTAGTAGCAGAGGCTCTACCAATTGATCAACCTTTGCTGGCAATTCTCTGAGCTATTTTGCCAACTCTTGCAATGTTTTCTGAATTGCGAATCTCTATCCACTATTACCCCGAGATCCCTAGTCTCATCAATTTCCTATAAACTAGTACCATCAGTATGATAATCTTTTCATCCTGAAGTGCATTCTTAAATTTTAAAACATTGAATCGACAACCACTGTCTTTTGTCCATACTGCCAATTTGTTTAAATCATCCTGTAAGATATCTACATCACTTTTATCAAATATTGTCCTCTAGTTTTGCATCATCCACAAAAAAATTTAATATCCCCCTTCAGATCTTCTGCTACATCATTAATGTACAAATTAAAGAGTAGTGGTCCTACTACAGAGCTCTGAGGTACTCCAATAGTTGCACTCATTCTCCTACATTCCACTTCACCATACACCATCCTCTGATGTTTGTCTATCAGCCACCAGCCTCATATATATCAGTATCCATTTCCTTTACCCAATTCTGTTGTCTCCTTATTATAAAATGTGAATAAATTGCTGAGACAGGATCTGCCTTTTACAAAGCCATGTTGCTCCTATATAGAGTATCATATTTCCATCCACCCATTCCTGAATTTTAAATTTAACCAACTTTTCCAATGCTTTAATCACCATTCTAGAGAAACAATTGGTCTGTAATTCAATACTTTTGTTTTGGAGCTATGTTTATATAATGAAACTATCTTACCCTTGTAGAGCATTTTATTTAACATTTAAAAAGAAAGACAAATGCCAAATAAGGTGATATTCTAAAAGCTATCCTAAGTATATATGAAAATAATCAAATACAAATAAGATTAAATTATGAACTATCATGTATGAGAGAAATAAACCAAGGAGTCTGATAAGGATGTCCCCTTTCAGCAACTGTTTTTAATTTAATATTTATCTAAATTAAATAATAAAATGGAATAAAAATTTCCATCAAGATATTAAACTTTCTCCTGCTGTGAACTTAAACAGTCCTTTTTGCTGATGACCAAATAATTACAAATTCTGAAGATAAAGATATTTTAAATTTAAATGATATAGTCAAAGATTATGGAATGGTACCAATGAAAAATCAAAAACAATTGCCTTTAAAGGACAAGATCAAGTAAGAACTAAAACAGTAATAGATAAGATTTTAGAACAGGTTAATTAATTTAACTACCTAGGATGTATGATTACATATGAAAAAGATATAAACCTAAAAATTGTGAAATATTTAAACCTAACCTACGTGTAGATCAAAACAAACCAGACTAAAAGTATACAATACATTAGCCCTATTCTATGGAAGTGAAATCTGGACAGTAAAACAAAAAGACAAAGATTAATAACAGCTAAAATGAAGTTTATGAGAAAAACTGCAAAGTATACTTTATTTGATCACAAAAGAAATTATGAAAGAATTAAACAAGGAATCAGTAACCTGACAGACCATCCAAGTCCACAGTCTCTTGTTGTCACCTCAGTAACTGCAAATTTGCCACCTAGATATATATCCTTGCAAAGTGATCATTTAGTAACTGAACTATTTCTTCTGCATCTGTCACTTTCCTACCATCAGCAAGGTAACTTAGCAAAGTTACCTTGCCATAAATCATCCTTTCTCTTACTTGCTACATAGCAAAAAAAAAACTCCTTGGATTTACTTTGGCCTGCTTAGCTAATTTTTCTCCCTTGCCATACTAGTTACTCTTCTTCCTTGTGCTTTATAATATGTCACTTTCCTACCATCAGCAAGGTAACTTAGCAAAGTTACCTTGCCATAAATCATCCTTTCTCTTACTTGCTACATAGCAAAAAAAAAACTCCTTGGATTTACTTTGGCCTGCTTAGCTAATTTTTCTCCCTTGCCATACTAGTTACTCTTCTTCCTTGTGCTTTATAATATATATATAATATAATGCTCATGATCACCTTGTTTACATTCCTTTCACAATGCCCCCCCCCCCCCAGCTCCTGTTTCATATTTCTAGTCAACTGCTTAATCCCTGTTGTTTTATCCTCCTGACCCTCACTATGCACTCTGATACTGCCTCACTCAATCCTCGACTGCTTCTCATGCATTATTCATTCCATGTAATTTCTTATGCCATGGCAATGCTCTAAGTTGCATCTTAAGTTTGTCGTAATCACCAGCTTTGTAGTTCTGCATAAATCCTTTCTTGAAATTTCCACGTGTTGAGCAACCTCCCAGGCCAAGACTGCATGGTCAGTTTCCCTGCTCAGAGGTAGAGTTGCTACTGTAATCAAAGATATATCTTCTGATGATACAACTCTCAAACTCATGGTCTCTTCCATCACATGCTGTTTCTTACTAGCTGTATGAATTCTATTTCCATTTTCCCTTTCCTCTTTCCAATCTATATCGCCATAGTTGAAGTCTCCCACGATAATTGCTTGGCTGATTGTTCTAATCTGATCTAATCCATATCTTTTGAACACCCAGGTCTATAGCATTAACCAATAATATATTTGTCCTTCTGGCCTCAAAAAATAAATTTTCATCATATCTACAATCTTCCTTAACTTCTAGATTTGTCAAAGTTCTTCAGCTATTATTAATAATATCCCTTCTCCTGCCCTATTTACTCTATCTTCTCTAAAAATACAATACAGAAATATATTGTATTTCTCTAACCAGGTCTCACCAATGCCAAAAACTCTCCTTTGTTTTTGATACTTCTGGCATTCATGTACATGCATTTCAATATCCCCTTAAGCCCACAGTTATCCTTACATAATGTCATTACCTGCCTATGCAGATTCAAACCTTGGAAACTGCACCCATCTCTTCACAATCATGCACTCATACTTATCCTAGGGGTGAGTATTTCTGCACAGTCATTCCTACACTCACACTCATTTGTCCCAGGGGTGGCTAGATACTTGCTTGATTGCTTCCTCCCTAATATTTCTAGTTTCGCACTTCCAAACTCTCACTGAACAAAACTTTCTCCAAGCACCTAACTCCAAAACCATTTAAGTGCACTCTGTCAGGCATTTACAGATCTTTATGTCCATCAAAAATAAAGGAAGCAATATATTCTATAACCAATTCAGGAATGTTAATCAGGTATGAGTTAAATGGATGAATAATATAATTAAGCAGTAGCTACAAAAAAAAAAAGCATTGTCGAGGATATATAATTAAGGAGAAAGGTGATCAGCATGGTAAAGAAGGCAAAAAAAAAATAAAAAATTATGAGAAACAACTATCTGAGTAGGTCAAAGGAAATGGCAGAGTTCTTTTACTGTTACATGGCAAGTAAGAATAATGATTATGGAAGGACAACATTAAGTGCTGATGAGCAAATAGTTGGGTTAGTGAATGACCACTTTCCTAGAGTATATCCATCCAAATGAGGTTACCGCTGTGACATATGTAAGGGAACAGAAATGATGAATTAGAGGATTGCTGATTTTCAATGTAAATATAGCTGTGGGGATATCAACTTATGTTTTATGAGAACATGCAAAGGAACTGGCAATGTGTGTAACTAGACTTAAGTCTTAGCTCTAAGTCCTATGGTGGTGGAAAGAGCAGAATGATTCCTTTGCATAAGAGGCCCTGTGATCCATCGGCATGGATCACAAACTATGTGGAAAGGGAATATCTGCAACTCTAACACGTATTCTAGCAGAAGACTTCACTCTCAAAACCCAATGAGGTACAGGAGTGACCATACAGCGTCTACAGACAGAACTATAATATATATAATTGCATTTTATTCCTCTCCTTATTTGTTACTTTTTATAATCCAATCAATATTAAATAGTAGTTACACAGCCCTGTCTCAAACTATTCAGTCTGCTCTGTAATAACTTTTACTTCTTTTTTTATTAGCCTCATTTGTCAGAATTCCTTAGCTTCTAATAATTTATCCATAATGTTGCTATAAATAATAAAAAGCTATGGGGAAATTCATAAGATTTGAAATTCTATACTTTGTTCAGTATTTCTTACAGCAAAATGTGATGTACAGTAACTCAAGTCATGCCTTAATCTTTTCTATTTCGCTTTTAATATACTGGGTGATTATAAAATAACGTCAAGTGTTCAGAGCCCTCTAGCAAGTAATGTATTGTACGAAACACACCAATTCGGTAGACATACACAGTGGAACATGGGGATTCGATTTAACGAAAAAAAAAAAGTACCAAAAGTTGCCAACAGGGGAAATTTTGGTGCTGTTTACCGAGTAAAATGCATTCATTTGCATTATTGCGTTTCTTGTGCGATGGAAAGCCTGTGAGATTTCTTATCATTCATAGATGAACTGCTTTTCAAAGCCTCTTACCTTACGTGCTTTGTTAGTCAAACTCTATTATCAGTGGAACAATAATGGCAGCGATTGTCTTCGTATGAAAAATTTACGAAAAGGACCGATTAGCGTAACAAACTTACGAAAACTGATTCGGCAATTTGAAACTCTAGCAGTGCAGGGGATGCAAACTAATCAATCACCAACAAGTTGCAACTGCTATTGTGAAACAGGAGATGACGAGTATGCAGGGTACCAGCAGTGCATGAGCAATATCCTGGCAAACGGGTATCGCATACACAACAGTGTGGAAAATTCTACATCAGATGTTGAAGTTTTACCCCTATAAAATCATTCATGTTCAAGAATTGCACCCTGGTGATGTGACCACACGAATCGACTTATCTTTGAGATTCTTAGTGTACATGGAAGTGGATGATGCATGGCTGTGGCAGATTTTGTGGAGTCATGAAGCGCACTTTTATTTGAACGGCAATATTAACACACGCAACTGTCACATTTGGGCTGCAACTAATCCGCACATGTATCTGCAGCTGCCTATCCACTCACCCAAAATCACAGCGTGGTGCAGATTTACAGCATCTTTTATCATCGGTCCATACTTTTATGAGTGGGGATTTCTTAAGAGCATTGTGTATCAAGGACATGTACCTGATATTCCAACTTTGAAAGATCGAATAACGTTACATGCAAGACAAATCAATTCCAATATGTTGCAGCCACTATGTTGTGCACCGTATGCAGTTCCTGGAACATCAGAATGGTCATATTGAACCTCATTTGTAATTAACAATAAATGTCATGAAATTGATGTGTGCTGTCTCTCATCCGCCATTTAGTCATACCTACCAAAATTAATTTGGCAGTGACTTCTGGTACTATTATTTCCCATTAAATCGAATCCCCATGTTATATTTTATAATCAGCCAGTGTATCAAAATTTTACAAAAAAATTCCAATTTTCAGATTTACTGAAATTGTCATTCTATCAAATTATGGTTTCCATTGTTCTTTTTTCCCCACTGTCCACATATCTTTGTAGCACATTATCCAAGATCATTTTCAATTTTCTCAGAAGTAATTCCTTTGGCAGTGACTTCTGGTACTATTATTTCCCATTAAATCGAATCCCCATGTTATATTTTATAATCAGCCAGTGTATCAAAATTTTACAAAAAAATTCCAATTTTCAGATTTACTGAAATTGTCATTCTATCAAATTATGGTTTCCATTGTTCTTTTTTCCCCACTGTCCACATATCTTTGTAGCACATTATCCAAGATCATTTTCAATTTTCTCAGAAGTAATTCCTTTAGCTATGCATTTCTATGGGGTGTTGGGTAATCTAGCCACCATCAGACATGGACCCAATAACACTAATAAAGCTCTGGTTAACACTTCAGAACTTACCGAATATCCGACTTGTGCAAAGATGCCATTGTTACAGAAACATCCCTAAGTTCTGCATGGCCCACACTCACCTCTCTATGGTGGCAGTAAAGCAATTGAGTGAGGTCAGGGATGCTAAGAATATTGCAGATGAAGGCAGACTGCCTATTAGATCTTTGAAACTAGCAATCAGTATGCTCAACACTATTTGGCAAGAGAGAGACTACAGAATAGAATAATTAACCATTATTGTATAAATAACAGTAAAATGATATGATGGTTCTAGGATATTCTTGAGAGCATTCTCAAACAAGGCAGAGTGGCTTTATTGTTAAACCTAAGTTCACTAAGTTGATCCTTTCTTGTAACATCATATATGAAAGAACAGGTGTGTTACTAATTGAGTTAGAGAATAATCTAATAGTAAAATTAATATTCGGCTATGCTCCACATCCATATCTGATAATCAGAAAATAGTATATTTCTCATTAACAAGACAACCCAGACTATCACAGGAAATACATAGAAGAGACTAAACAGACTATTAAGAGCTACTACATAGATGACTATACTGAATTTATTAATACATTCAATGAATGCAAAAAAAGGAAATTTTCTAGAATACAAAATTATCTGTATTACTAAAGAAAAGAATTCCAGAAAGACTGTATAAAGCTTTCAGGATGCTTTATATAGTAGCAGCACAGGCAAAAACGGAGAAATACTTTGAATTATAAACAGTCAATTCCATCTGCTCTACGTGATCAAAATGGAGAAACACATACTAACAGAAAAAAAGAGAAAAAATTGGCATTTAGTTTGCACGAAGAACATGCACAAGTCTCAGAAGCTGTCATTCCAAAACCAAGCAATGTACAAGATGTATTTCCTGATGAAATAGAACATGCCCTTAAGAAAAGGACAGTAAAGCCCCAGGACTTGATCATGTTAAGGTGGAAGAAATCCAACAAAGTGGGCCAACTATATTCAAAGCCTTGACCACCAGATTCATGTGGTACTTGAAGGAAAGACCTCAAAACCATACTGCAATTCAAAAAAAGGGAATAAAGAAGACACACAAAAAAATATCACCCAATCTGTCTACTTTCTTTCTTCACATTTGATGTCCACAGATAACATATGGTCACTCTTGTACACTGGGTTTTGGGTGAAGTCTTCTGCTAGAAGTGGTAGGGTCAGAGATGCTGCTTCCACAGGTCACAGCAGTACATATATGGTAATTTGTTAGTAGGACAATCACAAACATTCTATGCGACAGGATTCGAACCCATAGCCTCCTGGTTGGTGAGCAGATACACTAACCACTCAGCAACCAGGTTGGCTGAGTGGTTAGTTCATCACGAACAGAATCCAAACTATTCTCAAAGACAACTCCAGCAGAGAGCAAGCTGGATTCTGAAGAGGCTATTCTAGAATAATCAAAACCAGGTCATTTCACAATTAACAGAAAAATGCAGAGAATACCGAATCCCCCGTTTCCTCTTTATTGATTTCAAAAAAGCATTTTATACCATAGAACACAAAACATGGAACATAAGACAAGAAAAGGCTCTCAGGATATCTCAGCATGCAATAGAATGTAGGATTTGTAACAGACAAACTAGAACCTGTTAGAAATACAGAACTAAGAGAGAAATCAGGTGTAAATAGCAACAGGCATAAAGAGAAAACCAGGACGACCACCTACAAGACCCATTAGTGAAATCAATGGGTATAACATGGAAAAGAGAGAGGCTCCACAAAAAGACTGGAGGCATCTTTGTGACCTGAATGAAGCAGGTCTATCAAGGTAATATGCATCTATTGCTATATCATTGGCACATGACTTTCCACTTTTTATCTTTTCTATTATATTATACAGGCAAACCCTGGTTATACGACATAAGGTTCCAGACCACGTATAGTGGATCGCTGTTGCTATATTATTATACTTGTAGATACATTAAACTATTACATGTATCTACAAGTAATAGTTTATCTACAAGAATAAAGTAAATTTTTTTCCACAGTACTCCCACTTCCCATACTATTAATACACTGAGAAATAATGCAAAACCTGTTCGGCAATTTGATGAATGGCTTTGAAGGTTTGCCATCCATTACTTTTTGTTCCACAAAAATATCCTAACTAGCTATCTTCAGTGCTCAATTTTTCATGAAGCATACTTCATATATTCCCACAAACCCATTCATACCAAATTCTTCTTTGATGCATGGATCCAGCTGTAAATTTCAGTTACACTAGATCTCTCTCTGAACACAGGCAATTGTGTGGTCTTAAGTGGTCTCTGGAAGGCAGATTTTTCACCCTTGACATATACATATTATCACATGTAGTTATTTTAGGGAAATCTATCCAAGAAAGCTTTTATGAACCATCCCACCCTCCAGATTAGAAATATTTTTTGGTATTATCAATGCAATGCTCTAAGGATATTCAGAATTAATGGAAAAAATAGCAGGAAGATGTTCTTCGATCTTCTGTAATACAATGTTTCAAATATGCAAGTTAATTCATCCCCCTGTTTGGTGATTTACCATCATTAAATGGAATCCATTTAATGATGGTAAATCTTTTTACCATCATTAAATTAAATAAAATGTGTGTGTGTATATATAGGAAGAAAAAAGTCATGACACTAAATGGACTTTGCCTTTCCTCATTTTTTTTTCCACATTCAATATTGCAATGAACAAAAATAAGCTGTTAAGCACAAATAAAGTGTTTGTAAATTAATAGCAGTAACATTTACAAAAGAAGGAGATTAATGAATACTCTTTTTATTAGAATTCTTAATATCTAAATAACAAATATTAAAAAGCAGCTAAGAATTTATAGCTGTATGTTATAAATGTTAATGGAAGGAAAATGTTTTTTAAATCACCTTTGATTACTAATTTCTTTCTAATACTGTACCTTGTATTTTAAAGGTGTTAAGAAAAAATATGTAAAACAAAATTTGCATTATATATGAAGAGTAAGGACAATAAAAATTACAATATTAAGAATTTTACACATTTTTCTCATGAAGAAGAAACAAGTTCTTAATCTCTTAGATAACATTTAATGATATTAGGCAAAGCAAATGAAAATTGAAACAGACATTCCATCAGGCTGTCTTCAGAAAAGTAATTTTCCTTAAGTATAAGATTGTACAAGATATTGCACAATCCCAGTTTTCAGTTTCGTGTCATAAGATAGCTCATTATTAAAACTTGACCAGCTTACGTACTAGCATGTTTTAAAAAAAGTACGTCTCAGATGTTTGCATTCATTCTTTATGTAATCACAATATATATCAGATTTAACAGATTCATCTTATGTAACTATACCAGAATATTCAACACTATTCAAGTTACATAAGAATCTAAAGGTTGCTTCTTAGATTGTGATCAGGGAAGGGATTGACAAAAATGTATTTAAAAATGACAAGAACCAATTCAACTAATATACACGCGACTTTCAATGCACTAACACTTGTTTACATATTGAAATTCACTAAAGGAAATTCAGCTTTGTTAATCTGTAATTTAAGTTCTAAAAATTTTTATATTCCAAACAACAGTTTTAGATTACAGTGCACATGACTTAATTCTAAAGGAAACTAATCACATTAATAAGTGTGCGTGTTGGGGGAACAACTATTTAATGGTTACTTTTATTAAAAATTTCATAACAGCAATTACTGCCTCTTCAGAGCATGCTTACAAAGAAACGGTAAGAAGACAATAAGTAAATATACAGCACAAGATGCTTACAGCAACTTCTTAAAGTGGTAGATAATTTTTATCAATTGATGAAACTGGATGCCTGCAAACAGTCCCATGTATTGCTTAGGACAGAATTTTCAGATTTAACTCTTAAGTCCATTCACAGTGTTAAATGTGCTACGTTTACAGCTTTCTTGGCTAGTATTTAAAACAAACAAAAAAATCCTGATATCTATTGCTGACCATGTGTATAACTTTAAAAACAGCTTTCCTACAACTTCAGGCCAGCCATACAGATGCCTTCTTTACCCTATTAACAGGCATGCACACAATGACATAATCAGATGTTATTTAAACAGTTTTTCACTGGAATTTTCTCATGTGCAATATTTTTATTTTCCTCCACTTAATACTAACAGAATGATCTGTAAGTCAGACATCGGTTCTCACAAAATGGATGTAATTTCTATATTTTCCAAGAAAAATGTCTGCAGATCCACTTGTCTGTCAAAAGTAGAAAAAACTGCAAGAACAAGGAACCTGGAAGACACCAGAGAAGGAAAATGGCAACATCTGAAATAGGGTATAAAGATTACATAATCTTCATCTAGAATGGACAAGTCAAGTGTTAAGAAATAATAGGAATAGAATTTAGTGTGAGAAAGCCAAAAGATTAGTTAATCTAGTAAGAAAAACTATCGTAACAGCCCAGAGTATGCTGAGGATTATATAATCCAGGAATCCTACTCTAGGGGGCTACACGACATTTTCTTTGAACTACTTCAGCCCACAGCTAGGGATAATCTCATAATAATGAAAATCATCCACCACCTAAAAAGTACGTCTAACCTTTATGATGAAGTGTGGTTATTACTACTGTGAAATGTTAACAGAATTTACTATTAAATGGAATATTTTCCAGATTTCATGTGGCCAGTTTCTATGAGAATCCATGATTAATAGCTAATGCATTTCTATGTCTTTCAACACATTATTATTAATAAGAATTCATTACATGAAAAGCAATTCCAAAATAATCTAGAATTAGTTATGTAATAAGCTGCTTTCTCTTAATATATCTATAAGCAGGAGATTTTAGGCAGTTCCTACCAATACCTAAAAAATCGAAGACAATCAAACGTGAAGAATAACAGAACAATCAGTCTGATAGCAAAAGTTGTGTTATATATCATCCTAGAATGAAATAAACATAAAATCAAAATGGAAATTAATGAAACACAATCTGGTTTCCAGTAAAACAAAGGAACTAGAGAAGGATTCTTCAATATTAGAACTATTATAGAAAGATATCTGGAGAGGCAGAAAGAAGTCTACTTTATGTTTCATTAATTACACAAAGACCTTTGACAATATACAATATGAACAACTAATCAAATGCATCAAAAATTGAGGAGTAGATGGTAAAGATACCAGATTATTGATAAATCTATATTGGGAGCAAACTGCCTCAATAAAAATATCAGGAGAAATCCCCAGTAAAGAAGGGTGTCAGACAAGGGCTGTGTTCTTTCTCCTATATTGTTTAACCTCTATACAGAAAATATCTTCCAGCAATTAGAAGAATTTAAAGGAGTCAGGAATATAAACAACTTCAAGATATGCAGATAATACTATTGCTAGCTGAAAATAAAAAAGATCTTCAAAACCTACTAGAAGAGATGCTGAAGCTAAGTGAAAAATATGGACTTAATTTCAACTTCAAAAAAACAAAACCATGCTGGTAACAAGAGAAAATACCTGATATAAATATTAAGATCAGAGGAAATACTTTGGATCAAGTAGTTATATTTGGGTCAAACTAATTACAGAGAATGGCAAGTGTGATAAGGAAATATTAAGAATAGAAATTGCTAGATCACCCTTCATTAGCATGAAAAACATTCTGACCCCTCACAAAAACAAGAATTAGGCTGTCCAAATGCCACATATGGTCAACACTGCTACATGGAGCAGAAACCTGGACAATATCAAACTATTGTGAAAATAAACTAAAAGCCTTTGAAATGTGGATCCTCAAAAGAGTCCCATGGACTGCAAAAAAAAAATAAATTTATAAATATTAGAGATGATTGGAAAATATAGGAATCTGTTGAAAATCATTAAGAAAAGGAAAACCTACCTTGGTCACATACTAGGGCATGAATCCCTACAAAAAAAAACACTTCTAGAAGGAATGATACAAGGAAAAAGAAGAGGAAGACAAAGAACAGACTGGATGGGAAAAATTAAAGACTGGACCTTTTTGTCCTATGAAGAATGCCAAAGAGAAGCACAAAACCATACATGGTGGAAGCTCGTGGTAGTCAACCTCCTGGAAGGAGGTGACATCTGACAAGACAAACAGGAGAAAATGTGTGTATATATAACTGGCATGTAGGCATATTAAAAAAGGATATAATGAAACTAAATGCATACAACAAATTAATAAATCAAAACACATGCAATTCTCTAATGAAAGCACAAGTGAGCTGGTGGAAGTACTGATCACTAGCCTTGAATTTGCTGCATCCATAGACATTCACAATCACACTATAGCAAACTCACAGGAACCAGAGAAATAGTTTGTTATATCGGACAGATGCCATAGTGAATTTTCTTTAGAATATCAGTATGCCTTCAATGTCATTCAGAAGATTTTGATAGTTTGTTATACTGAGTGAATTTGTTTGCTGCAGTGCGAGTTAACTGCATATACATACAGGGCTTTTAGATATGCACAGATAAACAGTCGTGACACATATTTCCAAAATTCGACAGCATTATGTATACCTATTATCATTATCTGAATAAACATGGACTTTATAGAATCAAAACACTTGGGTATCAAACAGGTATATTTATACTGAAAATATACCGAAACTGGCAGCTCTGTGTTTTTCTGAAGAATTCAGAAACAGATATAGTTTTGAAATATCTGAAAGAACTAGTGAAGCAAAAAATTAACAAAATCAAGGAATTAATAGGAAAATAAGCTGATATTTTCCTATTAAGATATGCATACTCTGGAAATCATTCTCAATGTTCAAAGAAGCACTTCTATACATTCTGAAGAAATCCATATTTTATCAGGGAGGAACAAGTTCATAATGCAAATTAAATTTTCTTCATGAGCATTTGTGATGATTTTGCAATATTAACTGATCCTGATCAATAGTACTAATAAAAGGCATTGAAGCTCATGTGTTTTCAATGAATTCTCTTTGTATAAGCAGTTGGTATATGCTATTTAGTCAAACATAATAACCTACGCCTCTGTGGGAACTTGAATTATAGACACCTGTAAAAACCTTTTCTACTTATGGGTCAATCTAGTCTCCACATTAAAAATTTTCATATACATTAAATGCTGCATGGCTTTTAAGCCTCCCCCTTTTTTTGAATCATCCATTCAAACCAAGAGACCTGACTGGGAATGTGGACAAATGTGATGATAAAAGTTCATGGTTTTGTACTTTTACATCATGCTTTCAACCAGAAGCATAGCTAGCAGTAATCCAGTTCTTATTACTACACCTTAAAACACACAGACTAACAGTTGTTTTCTAACTGAAATAGTGCAACTGAAACAGTTTGCATCTGTTCAAACTGTAAACCGAGGAGCAACATGCAGTTTCTAAGCAACATGTTATTTATTTTCCTCCATTGAGCCATAAGATGCACTATGGAGTCTTATGACAAACAAAAATATTTTAAATTTGGTAGTTATTGATTTAATTTTTATTTTATTTAAACACAGAGCAAAGGTTGCAACTAATAATCTAAAACATTTTCAAATGTAGTTAAAAATTATAAGATTGCTTTTTTTTTTTTTTTTTTTTTTTTTTAAACATAAATAAAGAATGACAAGGGAACAGTAATGACTGTACAACTTAACAGCACTGATGTTAAAATACATGTATGTATATATGTGTGTGCAGGTAATTTTACCAAACATTCAACATTATGCATTTATGACTTCAGGAAATCAATGTGATGACAATGATTACCATTTTTTTTTTTTTTTGCTTTTCAAATGTATATATATATATAATTATCTAACAATGATTTAAAAACATTTGCACATATGTACAGAAGTAACAATTTTTTTTAAATTCTAATTCAGTAATGAGACCTTTACATCTTTATTATAGTGACTTATCTTTATGCATATTTAGGATAAGTAGCATATTTAAATAAAAATAGATTAAAAAAAAAGTAATAAAATGCTTGTCTGAATATTCTTATAAACTACTTTGACATACGCAATATTTATCTTGGCTGAAAAAGTGATAATACAAAAAACTGAATCTGTACAACATAATATAAAAATATGCAACAACGATGCATGAATGTTATACATTTTAATGAAACCATACAAAATTCTTTGTAATCCTCTATACAATCATTCAATATCTGAATATCAAAAGTCTTAACTGTATTGTTTCAAGAGCACTGCTTTCAACTAACATACATCTAACTTTCTCATTTAGAGGTTTGTAATAGCTGAAATAATTAATACTTCAGCCATTACAAAAGATATTTTGTTGTGTCAATTGAACAAATTGTTTGGCATGTAATTTTATTAAATGATTGCTATTTTAATGTTCATGATTATTAAAACATTGTATTTCATCTTGCATCAATGAAATAAAACACACCATGGCACAATGGCTTTTAAAGTAGGACAACTGTCAACCACTTGCATTTTTCAAATTACAGGAAAAAAAGTTTATCACACATATCAACATGTGGTTGTTTATGGATATTCTGTCCTACCAAATAAGCTATTTTGTGTGCATACTGGCAAGGTGCTGGTACCCGTACAGTTCCTGGCCAATTATAATATAAATGTGTTAACTTGTACGTTAGTCTCTGCATGTGATCTGGCTTTAAGTTGTTGGTATCATGAACAATGACATAGTGAGTGGGAGAAACTGTACCTTGCCTGACATGCTGAGACACCAGAAAAAAATCACACCATTTTTTTCTAGTAACAGTATGGTCAACAACTGTTCCAGGAGGAGGATTTTCTAACTTTGTACCACTTTTGTTCAACTGATGGAATATCCTGGTATTGATTCTTTTCTGAACTACAACAAATGATATCATGGGAGTGTAGCTTCCATCAAATCTTTTAAAACAATTATACAACTGTTCAATCTCATATGTGCTAACTTGTCCAAGCTGTCCATCACTCACTCCATCTCGATAAATAAATATCCTTTTAGGCAATTCATGATTTACATCATGATATTTTTTCAGTGCACAAGTAACAGACATTTGGAGACAATCACCTAGCTCATCTCCAGGATGCTGAAATGTAGTCATTGAAAACCAGCGAGTCAAGCTAGTATTGATGCTAGCTACAAATCCTAAAACAGATTTTCTTGTCTGAGAAACATCATGGTATGCATCAATGCCACAAACCATTATATTCTTCATAGGTATCTCTAGAGCCCAAAGTTCTCCACCTAGTTTACAATTGATCTGAAGAGCAATCTTGGTTGTTACACTTCTAAGTTTTTGATACTGACTTATGGTTTTCACATTTATTACTTGTGATGGAATGGGCATCTCCACACAACACAACTTCTTAACAGCACTATAGCGGTCATCTCTAGGTGTTGGAAAAATTATAACCGCCACTTGCACTGATGGATTTACCCTTGCTCTTAAGCATCGCAGGTATGATTCGGTGCGGTCATCTGGTAATTCACCTTTAATTGGAGGAGAAACCTCAATTCCCAAAGACTTGCACACCTTTCCCATCATGGTAATAAATTCATTTGTCTTTCCAGAATCACGCCTTGTATACACTACAAGCCATCCTCTTAAGTCAACTGCAGTTTTTACATGATCTTTGCCAAGTTCTCTTCCCCAATCACCTGTTGGGCCTACTTCATATGCTTCATTCTTAAATATTACCCTCTCTACTGGCAATATCCTACCACCTAACGAAACTGATTCTGCTACTCCAATTCCCCAATTTTTTAAAGTCTCCTTAGCTTCTTCAGAGGAGTTAATATTTTCAATAAACTTTTTAAGCGCAAGCTGTCTTTGATTAGGCGTAATCCTTGTGTGTGATGCAATATCTCTCATAACTCTGAAGTCAGACCGCATTTCATCTGTTAAGCCAGTCATGAAAGACAGCTCAGGAATGAGACTTATGAGCTTGGGCTTTGTTTCATTAGCTTTTAGCTTTTGTTTATGGATAAGAAGAGGCTGTTCGTGATCTTGTATATCAATGTCATATGATTTCTTATAATAATCCAGATATGAAATCTGTTCTCCAGTATAATAAGTAAATGTAGAGCATGGTGTCTGATCCCAGGCAATGTCATCAATTCTATAGGTCTTATTGTTATAACGTGTTAAGACTACACATCCAATTAGGTGTTTTTCAGCAGCTTCTTTGAAATTTCGTCTCTGAGTATTCACAAGTTCACGTAAAAGATCTCTTGCTGTTATTGTCCGTAAAACTCTAAATGAAGCATCACAATTTAGCATCACCCCACCTTCATAGTCATGAATTGCTGTAATATATCCAGGCCAAATTTCCAATTTGTGCTGTGGAACAGGAATACCTCCTGCAGCATCAAAAAAATTTCTCCCTATCTGAGACATTTTAAGAATGTACATTATTTTACGAAAAAGAACATTATATAAATGAATGCGATCCCTTACTCCACATGGCCCAACATATTTTATAGTAATGCACACATCTGAATTATCTGTGGGTAATTTGACATATGCTGACATGATGGGTTTTATTAAAATGTGAGGAAGGTACAATTTGGAACCATCAAAAGTTTTGGTGTTTCCTATTATTTCCTTAACATTTTGTTGATTCATAAGCTTAAATTTCATGGTCCTGCTGTCTACCGGAGGTAGAAAGTCCACATGATACTCAAAAACTCCTTTCCCTTCTTGCACATTCAATCTGATATAGTTGACTTCAGTATCTATGTTTTTACCAGCTATACCCCGATAACTCTTTATTGCCAAATCTTCCATTTCAGAAACTGGTATTGAAGGAGCTGGAGAACTTGGCGAAATTGGTAGTGAAGGAGCTGAAGAACTTGGCGAAATTGGTGTGCTTATCTTTGGACTGCTTTGACCTAGCAAGCGAGTTCCTCTTCCCCTTCCTAAGGAATACTGCCCCAGTTCATTCTTACTTGTTTCTGCTTGAGTACTTGCACTTCCGGACTCTACAGTACTTTTAGTTTTTGACATCTCCTGATCTTTTATCATTTGAAAAAGGGCACCTCTTCCCAAGCTTCGGAACTCTACATTTGGAGGTGCAGTAGCAGCAGCAGTAATAGAGCTCACAGCCAAAGATTCCTGTTTTGTGGGTTCATGCTGGCTATCACCAGCACCTTTTTCAGCACCAGGTCTTCTCTGTTGTGCATTAAGTGCTGCTAATAGTAAAGCACCTCGACCTCCTCTTCCGCATCCTTGATTTGAGGGTGTGGCCATAATTCTGTGGAGGAAAACCATTACCAAATCAATAAAAGAAAGTTATTCACCATATAGTCAGCAATAAGTAAAATGAGCAATTCAAAACATGTTAAAAATATCAATGACATTTTTATTTAATGTAAACTAGACAAATGTTGTAATAAGCCTAGGTGGTATGTGGTTGATGTGTTTCTAATTCTGTGGATGTTATCTCCTTAATGGTATCCCCACCGCGATGCAGTAAGGAGGCTTGCATGCACCAATGACCTCAAGAGCTATGCCAGTGATAGCCAAGCTATTGGTAGGGCCTCCCTAGCTGGATAGGAAGAGAGGTAGGGGCCAGACCAAGAGAGATACCCTGGTCCTCTGGGTTGGAGGGTTTTGCATAAGGCTGGTTACCTTACCAAGTAAAAAATTTCTATCACTCAGATGCTGGAACATGGAAAATTTATCGGCTGAAACAACGGAAAACGACCAAGAAAGAATAAAGACTACTTTTTAAAAAAGTAACCATGTGGGATGTGTTAAGCAAAACAACAAAGGAATTAGAATTGGTAAAACAACTAAAAATATTAATATAGCCGTGATAACAAAAACAAAGAACGGGAACAAAAGATATAGATGGTTTTACTATGCTATATAGTGAAGTGGACCAACATATCAGAGCTTCTAGTGGTGTGGCCATTTTAATTGATAATAAATAGAAAAATAGAATACAAAAATACAATTATGTAAATGATCAAATTATAACAGCTAAACAAATAGAAGCTACTTAAATATCATAGGAGTATATGCCCCTGAAGAAGGTAGGAAAAGAGGATTCTGTACAATTTTATGGGAAACTACAAAAAAGTTAAAAAATGGATTAAAAATGACTATATTAATAGCAAATCTTAATGCTATAGTTGGAAATAATCCAATCCCAAATGTTTTAGGAAAATATGGAGAAATTTGCAAGAATAACAATGGTCAAGAACTATTAGACTTCTGTAACACCTGAGAACTAAAACAAAAATCAAACCAAAACCAAAAACTTGCCGAACTGTGTGTGTGTGTGTGTGTGTGTGTGTGTGTGTGTGTGTGTGTGTGTGTGTGTGTGTGTGTGTGTGTGTGTGTGTGTGTGTGTGTGAACTGTCTTCATGGTATAGAAAATATTGCAAATGTGATATGTTATTTTGTATTTGCTTATTAAAATGTCATACATTACATAAATAGTTTCTAGCAACATTTCCATTTTATGATTATACCATCATACATTATCTACATAAATATCAAACAAAGCAATCACTATAATCAGTAAAATAGTAAATTCCCCTGCCCATCTGTCCAGGAATATAAACTTCCACATACTAGTATGAGGAAACACCTGTGATTTATTTTTTTATTTATATTTTCTACACTAGAGAATTGTTGTATGCATGTTCAAATGATCAATCCGTTCACTGAACTTGCAATTATTTTACTGCTATATTATTGCTTACATAATGGATAGTTTTCATTCCACAAAATGCAGATTTTGTACAAAGCATCATAATTCTTTATTTCATCTTTTTTTTAACTTCAAATGACTTCAAAAAAGAATATAAGCTTTACTAATTTAGGATTAGCCAGGCTTTACTATTTTACTGTATTTCTTGCTACAATAAAAGTTTTACTTTGCTTACTATGCAGGTGTAAAAGTTTTACACCTGCATAGTGCAATGGTGACTGTGTGTGCATGCTGTGGGGAAAGAATTATTCACCACACATAGCTGTCTTGGAGCATTTTGAGGTATCCTGATTAATGCCGGTTAAAATATAATTATCTACACATTGATAATTTAAACCTACTAACCAAATAAAGACTTTCTTTTAAGTACCGACTATTTATATACTCTGAAAACAAAAATATTTGCCCTTCTACATAGCACTTTGGATTCTCTGAAAATCACAGAGATTTGCATCATTTGCATTGTAGAATAGGGGTGCTTCAGGATCAAAGATGTATAACTGAGAGGAGACCACCACATAGCCTTTAAAAGAAGAGGGGAGAACTGACCAGGGTTTCTGACCTAATGTCCAATCCTCACCTTATCGTGGTGCACCCTGTTAGGTATCTACCTGGATACTGAAAGAATGAGAATAGGCTGGCAATTTGGAATTTCAGCCGACTAAATTTTATTCTAATTGGCTTAAACCAAAATATAAAATGATAGTACAACACGACAGAATTTCATTCCGGCTGGGACATTCGGTTAAACAATGCCCCATTTTTTCGCCAAGGAACCTGGGCAAACAGCGAAAAGTCAGCTACTGGAACAAATGCTAAAATGCACTCCATTTCAACATCACCAGAGTTCAAGTTCAGTACTATCAACATAAGAAGCCTGAATGGCAAAGAAATGGAACTAACTGAAGAATTGGATAAGTAACAGATTGACATAATAAGGATGACTGAAACAAAAAAGACAAAAACTTGTGAGATCTTTCTGAGCAATAAATACATAATGTTATATTCAGGCAATCACAATCAAGGAAAACAATGAGTAGTCATAGCATTCAACACTAAATACGAGGCTAATTTTCTTGATGGCAGGCAGTCTCAAGAGTGATGTGGGCAAATATCAGAATGGAGAACTGGACAATGAGACTTATTTGTGCATATGATCCCACAGAACGTTCTACTAAGGTAGAAGTGGAGGAATTTTTTGAGGCTTTAGAGAAAGCAACTGACACAAAGAAAAAGGAAAAGTTGGTCCTTGTTGGGGAGCTAAATAGCAGAGTAGGAAATGATTGTCAGACATACAAAAATATTTTGGGAAAATTTGGAGAAAAGAGCAAAGCTAATAATAATGGCAAATACTTGTTGGATTTCTGCTCAGGACATGGACTGGTTATTACTAACACAGTGTTCCAACATAAAAATGTGCACAAATTCACATGGAGAGAAGAGGCTAGGAATAAGAAAAGTCTCATTGACTATGTTATTGTCGATAGTGATGTTTTTTTTTCCCTGGTGCAAGACACCATAGTGTACAGAGAATTTAAATTGGAAGTGATCGCCATCTAGTCTTGAGCAGGATAAAATCGAATTTCATATTGAAAAGAAGAACATAAGAAAGTTTTAAGGCGAATAAAAGTTGAGCAGGTCTCATATGTGAAATTTCGACATTTCAGAAAGTGAAATGTCAAAAGGCAGCAGGAGTAAATGATATTCAACCAGAAACTCAAGCATGGAGGTATAAAAGTCTTACAGTGACTGCACTGCATAGTTCAGAAGGCCTGGACAGAGGGATGAATTCCGGACGATTGGAGTAGAGCTCTCATAGTACCCATATATAAAAAGAGAAATAAAACTCAATGTGAAAATTAGTTTTCCTGATAAGATTTACAGAAGTATACTTGAGAAACAGTTGAGAAGAATTGCGAAAGAAAAGCATGGTAAAGAACAAGCTCGATTTAGGCCAAATAGAGGTTGTCGCCTTCCTGTACTTCCTTCAATTCTAACTGTTGACTTAACTCAAATAAAGTATTGCTTGATATAATGCCCCATTGACAGCATAACCATAGTGTTTCAAATAGCTTCTCTCTTGGCACTTTGTCATATATGCCTTTTCCAGATCTACAAAACTTAAATACAGATCTTCGTTATATCTTTTTTCTCATGTTTTCATGTCAACTTTATCATCTGTAATTCCTTTTACAGCACCCTTTCCTCAAGTTCTGAGCTTCAACAACTTCCAGAATATCTTGCCACCTTCTTGATATTTATTTTCTATGTTCTTCTTACCAAAGTCTTCCCATGACTTTTATTTAGCTAGTTTTACACATTGTTTAGCTTTCTTACATTTGCCTCTGTATTCTCTAAGAGCACAAACTGACTTATTTGCTAGTAACTTTTGATATGCTTTCTTCTTTTCTTTCACTGCCTGTTTAACTTCCTGTGTCCACCATGGAGTTCTGATTTTTTATCCTTACAGACAACCTCACCACATGCCTCTTTGACTGAATCGCCAAGGTTTCGTCCCTGTTCTCAAACTCTTTCATTTTTTCTTGAATAATGATTGTGTATTTTACAGTTGCATTTCACATATGAGAGCTGCTCAACTTTTATTGGCTTTAAAACTTTCTTATATGTTTTTCTTTTCAGTATGAAATTTAATTTTATCCTGCTCAAGACTAGATGGTGATCACTTCCAATTTAAATCCTCTGTACACTATGGTGTCCTGCACCAGGGGAAAAAACATCACTATCGACAATAACATAGTCAATGAGACTTTTCTTATTCCTTGCCTCTTCTCTCCATGTGAATTTGTGCACATTTTTATGTTGGAGAATAGTGTTAGTAATAACCAGTGCATGTCCCGAGCAGAAATCCAACAGATATTTGCCATTATTAGATTTGCTCTTTTCTCCAAATTTTCTGAATATATTTTCGTATGCCTGACAATCATTTCCTACTGCTATTTAAATCCCCAACAAGGATCAATTTTTCCTTTTACATTGTGTTAGTTGCTTTCTCTAAAGCCTCAAAAAATTCCTCCACTTCTACCTTATTATGTTGGAGGCTTAATGGATTGTATATAGCACTCAGAAAGGATTAAAACAGAATTTAATTCTTCCTATATTTCTTCTCAGTCAATGAGACATCTTCAGGGATTACAAAAAAGCTAATGTAACATATATACAAATAACAAACAATACTAAGCCCAACAACATGGGTGACACTAAAGTCCTATCTAGGTGGAGTGTCCTCTAAGGGCGGTTGTAGGTGGCCTAGAATGTAAAGTGGGACTTCTGGTGATAAGCATTTCCCAAATCTTAGGAAGCTTAATGCAACCATATTTGTTAAGATTTGGTTGATTCTTGAAAGCTGCTGCTGATTCTAAGAATAGTCTCTCTTTTCTGAATTTGCTGTCGTGGAGCATTGTGGATTTTTCCCATGAGATCCTGTGGGTTGTATCCAAGACATGGTCAGCTAGGCCTGACTAGCCATAGTTGTGGTTGCAGATGTATGACTTATGTTCCTCCAGGCAGATAGTAAACTGGTGTACTTTGGACCAGAAGTCCAAAGTACACCAGTTTGCAGGAACAGGGTACTTTATAGACTCCAGGCACTGAGAGAGGAGGGAGCTGGTCTCTTGTAGAGTGGATAAGGGTAGCAAGTTTGCAGTGGGGCTTAAATGCTATGTGTAGGTTGTACTCTTTTTAAAGTCTTGGCTATTTTTTCGGATGTGCCACGGATGTAGGGTATGGTGACGGCATTTCTAAACTCTTTCTGAAGAGAAGACTGGGGAATGGGGGAGGACCTGATTATTTTTTTAATACTGTGATCGCTGTAGCCATTGAATAGGAAAGTGTTGTGTATGTGGTCAAGCTCAGTTGTAAGGGTAGTTCCAATGGAACAAAGATTGTGGGCTCTCTTGGTAAAAATTTTAATAATGCCATATTGTTGAGTGGGAGAGTTTGTGAATGTATCTGCCTGTGTGCATGGGTTTTCTATATACAGTGAAGGAAAGCATACTGTTGGGAAGGCATGTGACTAAAGTGTCTAGAAAGGGTAAACAATTGTTCTTTTCCATCTTTTGCAATTGATAATACTGTTTCTTTTCCTTCTTCCCAGTATTTTCCCCTGTTCTGGAAGATGGGGGTTTTTAATTTCAAGCACATCTGTTCTAAAAATCGACTTCTGCTTGAGCTATCTTTTAGTTTTGATAGGTTGATGTTTTCTTCTTTTCTCATATTATTTTTCCTGTTGAATTTTATCTTCACTTTGGTAGTTAATATTTTCGTGGTCAGTGTCAAAATCAAAACTTCTTAATGTTCGTACATTATTTACTGATCTTTTCCATTGTTTATGATGATATAGTCTATGCAGGTCTTTACATTACCACCTAGGGATGTCCATGTATATTTATTATTAGGGCGTTAATAGAACAATGTGTTTGTAATCATTAGATCGTTTGCTTTACAGAAGCGGAGTAATTGTTCTCCTCTGTCGCTAAGCATATCCAAATTTCCCCATCACATCTTTTTTGTCTGCTGTGAACAGTCCTATTTTAGCATTAAAATCTTCCATCACTATCATGAGTTCTCTATTTTTGGGATTATCTATTTCCTGTTGTAGTTCTTCATAGAAATTTTCTATTTCTTCCTCTGAATGGTTACTGTCTGATGCATATATCTGGATTATTTTAATTGTTTGACCTTTCTTTTTTCTTTTGCTTGAAGTTTGGCTGTTATTATTCTAGAAGACACTGGGTTTATTTCAATTACTGAGTGTGTAAGTTTCTTTTCAATTAATAATGCAACTCCTTCTCTGTGTATGTTATCTTTTCTTCCTGAGAAGTACAGTCTTCCTTCTGATAAATCCATGAATCCATCTCCGCACCAATGTGTCTCAGATAAGCCTAAAATACTCCATTTCAGTCTTTTTAAATTTTCCTGGTTGGTATAGTGATCTTATGTTGAGGGCTACATGTTTCACATTGCTGATTTCTCACCTACTCTATGTGGTCTTTCAGTAGGTGCGTCGGTTGTCCCGTACGCAGTAGCACTATCTCGGTTTGTAGACTTTTTCCTGCTCATTAAAGTTACTGGCATAATAATGTAGCCAGCTTGCCATGCCTCTGCTACATCCTTTGGTCCATGGCTCTTTATTCTTTATTCAGAGCAACCCATTTGGGTTTCTCCCATCCGCCACCCGGAGGACGGGCTTGGTAGGAGTGTGGTCTCCCCAAACGCACTGTTCTCATTAAATTACAAAAAGAAAAAAGGTATCATCATCACCAGAGCTGATAAGTGTATTGATAAGTAATTTTTCGATTGTACAGAACACAATCGAAAAATGGAGATTATCCTCTGGGATCGCTCTACCTACAACCCCGGAAATCACGAAAAAACTCAACCCTTACTGCCCCCCCCCCCCCCCCCGACTAACTCTCTGACCCCCTCACTGGACTTTCCACATCCTATATAAAAAACTCTACCTTTCAAAACCCTCATAGAAAATTTAACCGTAAATAACACAGACATATTGGTAAGCTTCAACATCTCCTCATTGTTTACCAATATTCCCTTAATAGATACCTTAACACTCTTAAAAAACATTTTTCATTCTGACATCTTAGGTCTCTTTTCCTTTACCATCAATTCTGGTTATTTTTCTTGGAAGAACAAAATCTACAAGCAGATAGAGGGAACCACCATGGATTCCCCCCTCTTGCCAATTTTTATATGTAAGATTTTGAAAAACGAGCCATAGACTCAGCCCCTCTCACACCTTCTATCTGGCTAACATATGTAGATGATGTGTTCTCTATTTGGCCTCATGGCCCAGACACATTAGAATCCTTCCTCCGTCACCTCAACAGCCTACATACAAGAATCCAGTTTACGATTGAAAAGAACAATTGTTTACCCTTCCTAGACATCTTAGTTACACGCCTTCCCAACAGTACACTTTCCTTCACTGTATATAGAAAACCCACGCACACAGGCAGATACATTCACAAACTCTCCCACCACCACCCTGCTCAACAATATGGCATTATTAAAACTCTTACCAAGAAAGCCCATAATCTTTGTTCAGTGGAACTGCCCTTACAACTGAGCTTGACCACATACACAACACTTCCCTCTCCAATGGCTACAGCGATCACAGTATTAAAAAATAATAATCAGGTCCTCCCCCATTCTTCTCTTCAACAAAGTCTTAACAAATGTGGTTGGATTAAGCTTCCTAAGATCTGGGAAACGCTTATCACCAGAGGTTCCACTTTACATTCCAGGTCACCTACAACTGCCCTTAAAGGGTGCTCCACCTAGATAGGACTTTAGTGTCACCCATGTGGTTGGGCTTAGTATTGTTTGTTATTTGAATATATTTGTATCATTGACTGAGATGAAACATAGGAAGAATTAAATTCTGTTTTAATCCTTTCTGAGTGCTGTATACAATCCATTAAGCATCCAACATGATGTCCTCACAGCACTTAAGCCTCTACACACGTACTTCTACCTTAATAAAACCTTCTGTAGGACCATAGGCACAAATACATCTCATTGTCCAGTTCCCCATTCTCATATTTGCCCACATCACCATTGAGACTGCCTGCCATTCAAAAAGATTAGCCTCATATTTAGTGTTGCATACTATACTATGGCTACTCCTTGTTTTCCTTGATTGTCATTGCCTGAATATAATGTTTTGTATTTATTGCTCAGAAAGATCTCACTAGTTTTTGCCTTTTTGTTTCAATCACCCCTATTATGTCAATCTGGTACTTATCCAATTTCTCCAATCCAATTTTAGTGAAGATGAGAAATTAAATACAGAAAGCAGAATTAGCAAAGGGGGATGCTAAGAAGAATCCAGTCAAGTCATTTATAATAATCTGAGAATTGCCCATAATTAATTCACAAATCTACTTTTTAAAAAGAAATTAAATTAGATTAGTTATTATTCCACCGATATTTTGAACTAGCTATTCTGATGCAAAATGAATAATAACTAATCACTTACTTTTAAAGTGAACAATCAGATGTGCTGGATAGTTTGTACAAAATATTAGTGGAATATCAATTAAGTAAATTACTTAATTACTTATGGAGGCCTGAAATGGCTTCAAAAAGGTTTCATGTTTATTTCTAGAGCAATTTCCAGATGTTAAAAAAAAAAAAAAAAGTAACATAAAATTACAAAAATCCCTATCCTACTCATGGGGCTAATATACCTACAGAACATTTTGTGAGAGTAAAATTACATATAGAAAACAGAACTTACCAGAATATATACTAATAACTAAAAAAATACTACTTTTTAAAATATCTCAAACAGCACAGCATCCTCTGCATTGATTGTGGATACACTTCAAACAACATGACAATCTATAAGGGTGTTTCATCCTGATCAGAATGGAAGCATGAGGAACTTAAGTGTAGCGAACATAGGAGAGGATGCTTAATTGTGAGTGAGCAGGAGGTATTTGAAGAAATAAATAACCTTAATGTCAATAAGGCAATAGGATTTGATGACATATCACCACGCATCTTAAGGAAACATTCCAGGGAATTGGCATGCCTGTTTAATAAGTCTTACAACAGCAGCACAGGTTCCTAGGGAGTGAACAGAAGGTAAAATTGCTCCACTGCATAAAGGTGGTGATAAAGCTATGGCTACAAATTACAGGCCAATCATTATATCTCGAGTTGTGGTGAAGGTACTGGAGAGATTGGTGAGAAGTAGGAAACAGAAATGGTTTGATAACAGTAGTATTCTCTGTGGTTATCAGCATGGGTTTGCTAAAGGAAGATTTTACCAAGTTTTACTAATTTACTTATATACTATAACAAGGTACCTTGGACAGGGGAATGCATATACAGTGGTGTACTTGGCTTTTGCAAAAGCTTTTGATAGGTTGCCATACGACCAGCTGTTAAATATACTGAAACAGACAGGATTGATAACAGACTTCTAAGTTGAATCAGTGACTGGCTGTTAGATAGGTATCAGAAAGTTGTATATGGGGGTGCAGTATCTAAAAAGAAAAAGGTCACTAGTGCTGTGCCACAGGGGTGTCAATTTTGGACCATTGTTGTTCAATTTGTATATTAATGTTATTGGTATGGGTTTAACTAGTGACATGCAGATGTTATGGCTTTACAGAACCTGAATGGATTGCATGAGTGGCAGATAAGTGGAACTGTCAGTTCAATGTTACAAAGTATACACTTGGTGGGGAAACTTTAAAAGAGGTATAGGTGATGAAAGATCCAGGAGTGGTGGTGTACAAGGACCTGAAATTTATTTCTTTATTCTTATGGCAAAAGGAATACAAAGCATCTACAGGAAAATGTCCAGCCTAGAAAGCTAATCCAAGGCCTCACCCATCACCTTGTGGATGTCCTGGAGGCCACCACAATGAAATTGGCACCTTTGGCAGTCATTCACAATATGAGTGATCATCTGGTCCATGGGGGAACAGTCATAATAAAAGGTAGTCTGACAGTGCATGTAGTAGATAGTCACATCTGCCCTGGTTAGTTCTGTTCTTGTTGATAGATGACCAAATCTTCCTAGGAAGAGCAAAACCTGGCTCTGAAGCACAGGGATCTTCAACTAAGAAGCCATTTGTTGGACCAATGTTCTCTTCACATGTCAGGTGTTGATGGCAGGGCAGCTGAAGAGAGTTCATCCACAGACCAGACAGGCTTTCTTGATTTTATGCGGCAAAGACTAGGTGGATTTATGAAAGTCTTGTGCACGGGCAGGAGTGGGTTATTCATTACTTTAATCAAGGCTTGACTTCTCTGTATATTTGTTGGAGCAATGTTAAATAGGACAGGCAGCCAGGGGAGAGGGAGTGCTTCTCAGTGTCCCATTAATTGTGTGTGCATGGTAGAGTTTAGCTAGGTGTTGCACTTCTTTCCCAGATGGGGGAACAGTATTCTGCTGCAGAGAATGCGAGGGCTAGTGCAGATGACCTTAGGACTTCTGCAACACTCTTCCAGGATGTTTAGTGTTCAAGGTTGTTTCCAGGTTAGCAAAAGATTGGTGTAGGATCGCTAGGTCATTGGTGCACACACATTTGCTTGAGCTGGTATGTGGCAAGTCGGACATGTAGATGTTAAAGAGTAAAGGGGCCAACACAGAACCATGTGGGTTGTAGAGGAATCTGGGCCTACTCTTTTTTCCACCAATATGGACCTGGATCTTTCTGGGAGAATGGATTCAAAAAGCTGAAAAGTTCTTTGCACCTTAAAATATTGCCTAGCTTTTGGAGGAGGAGGCTCCCTGATCCAGACTGTGTCATAAGCTGATGTTCGGTCAATGAAAGTGACTCTGGATTTAAGTTTCTTTCAGAAGCCTGCTTCAATCTGTGTTGTCAGGCCAGGGCCTAGTCACAGCAACTTCTTCTCGGCCTGAAGCCAGCTTGTTCAATTGGGAGTGCTCTTTCAATGAGTGGGAACTAGGTTAAAAAAAATTATTTTAAGGAGAATTCTTTCAAAGAGCTTAAGGGTGGACCTGAAATTAAGAGACCACACTGCAAAACTTGTGAAGACATCACATCAGACAATGGCAATAATGTGGAGGACTCTGACATGCAGAAATAAGGAGGTTATGATGCTATTGTATAAGGCCTTGATCATGTCTCATGGATTATTACACAGATATTCATGATGATATGTTAGAAAGGGTTCAGAGAAGATTCACAAAGGTGGTCGTCAGTGGTCTTTGGAATGTGGAGTACAAGTACAGATTGAGAGAACGTAAAAATTGCAAAGCCTTGTTAATAGGAGGAGGGGTGGAAAGGATATGATTGTGACAAACTAGTCAGGGATTGTTATCAGGTTGACATAGGAGAGGCGGGGGTAGAATAAGAAGCAATCGCTGGAAATTGTATAAGGAGGACACGAGCAGAGGAGTGAGAAGGTTCTTTGCACAGAGAGTGATTGGTGAGTGGAATGCATTGATTGAGTATGTTGTGAATGTAGTCACAATGAATCAGTTTAAGACACAGTTGGATGAGTATTGTGTGTGATAGTGCATACCTCCCATGATGAGTCTGACTCATGGACGTCAGATAATAATAATAATAATAAAGGCTGATGATATCATCAGCAGTCATAAAGCAAAATCAACACTAACAAAATGATAAGTGATGAAATTTCATAAAATGACAGCATAAGCATATTTATTTGTCGTTGGACAGATAAGTAGCAAAGTGGGTTGCTTTATCTCTTTATTCTTACAAAAATTCAGTAAGACAATATTTAGGAAACTGCATAAAAACTTACACTTATGGTCTGATGTTCTTAACCAAAAAATGATGTACCCAATGGAGTTGAGATCTTTTACACTTTTCTGAACATCTATATCTGTAAAATAATTTTTTTTTAAATATTTAATTTTTCATTACAAAAAAAATAAAATAAAATATCACTTTATTTAGTAATTTCTCCAATGTATTCACTCCAATATTATTCTAACCCATTCCAGCTTAATATATCCTAATTAGTTTTCATAGTGAAGAATTTATGGAGACAACACGTGTGATAGAATAATTACTTAACATTAAGCAAGTAAGAATCGAAGTTTCGACCTCTGTATTGCTGTCATCATCAGGAAAACATATGTACAATATACAAGCTACATGCCCTCTCACCATACAAAAGTTAAACAAATCTAAATGTTTGTTAATCATTTATCGTAGCCTGACCTCTGGTGAGGGAGGGAGAAAAAAGAAAAAAAAAAAAAAACACGGGAACTACATTAAACAATTTCTACAATCTTTCGTATTGAGAGTTTCTTCTGTCTACAATTGTTCTGGTTGCTATACGGCAGACCTGCACAACTTGATTGTCTTTGAGGGCCAAACTCAACTTGGACCACCTGACCAAGGGTCAGATCATTCGGACCTAGAATCTTAGACTAGTCCACTGCAGCTAAACGTAAGTAAATTTGTTAGTAGGTCTACAATGAATATTAATTAATATGCATATTCAAATTTTTAGAGTGTTACAATTAAAATTATAATCAAAATTATTTACAAACAGATATAGCTGCAAAATTTCTCAATAAAAACCACTTAAACATAAACACAAAGTTTACGAATAATTTCACTGCGAATATCACAGTGATATTCTCAGTGAAATATCAGTGACTGAATGTCACAATGTGACAGATTGCATTTCTTTGTTACCACTATTTTATCAAAGTTTGGTATCGTGCTCAAAGTGGCTGTTCTCAACATGGTCTCTAAACTGATATTACTTAAAGATGAACGCTGTTTGGTTTTATTCAAGTTCATGACTGAAAATGTTTGTTCACAAGTATATGTGCTCCTAAACGTACAAAATACCTAGTAGGCAGTATCCAACAAACTTTTAAATTTATCCTTATCCAGAATAGAATAAAACTCATGTAAGTACTCTCCCTATGCTTGACCTGATAGTTTTCAGAACATTGGAGATCAATAACTTCCACCTGGAGTTCGGCAGGTAGATTTCCTGCTTCGACAGAAAATAGATCCTCAATCACTTTTATGCGGACTCTCCCTATGCTTGACCTGATAGTTTTCAGAACATTGGAGATCAATAACTTCCACCTGGAGTTCGGCAGGTAGATTTCCTGCTTCGACAGAAAATAGATCCTCAATCACTTTTATGCGGACTTCGTCTTCATTATTCAATGGCATTCTTTTCTGAAACTCCTCACCTAGAAGTGATATGTGCTTCTTATATTTTCCACCCACCATTGAATGATATTCTGATGGAATATTCTGTCGACAAGTTAAGAAATGTGACATATCCCCCTTAGCAAGTTGATTTTCAAACAAACTTAATTTCATTTTGAATGCCTTTAATAAGGGAAATTAACTGAAAAACAAACTTATTTTTTCCTTGAAGCTGTAAGTTAAGATCATTCAAGTGACCCAAAATGTCACACAAGAAAAATAAATCTTGATTTCATTCTTCATCCATTATTTTGGGGAATTTTTCCATATCTTCCTGAGATTCCAAAAAAGTCAACTAGTTCATTTTTTAGAACGACAAAGCTTTACCGCAGCTCAACCAACGTATATATATCAGTGTGGTATGGTAGGTCCCCGTAATAGGCATCATTTTCTTCTAGAAATGCTGGAAACATTCTGTGTTTCAAACCCCGAGCTCGAATATAGTTGACCAGAGTAAATACTACTTTAGTCTCATGATCAAACTTCAGAACCTTTGAACATAACACTGCTGATGAATTAGGCAGTGAAATTTTGTCAATGGTTTACTTGCATACTGTTCAATTTTTATATTATATATTTTATATATAATAATACTGCTCAAACTGCTACTATATTCTTGAAATTTAAGGATAATTTTTCGGTTACACACATCTTTACATTTTCTGCGATCTCCTTTCCTGTTGTTCTTCCTTTCATTGAACACAAACCAGCAAGCTCCTCTGTCACCTCAAAATTCTTATTAACACGTCTTACATATATTAAAAGCTGTGCAGTATCTTTAATGTCAGTACTTTCATCCATAGCAAGAAAATAATAGACAAATTCACTAGCCGATTTTTGCAGGTTATCTTTACAATCCTCGGCAATATCAGCCACCCTGCACTGAACAGTCTTATGGGACAAACAGATATTTTCAAAATTATTTTTCTTATCAGGACACAATTCAGAAATGACAATCATCAGACACTTTTTTTTATTAACTCTCCCTCAGTAAATGATTTGCAAGCACAAACTATTTCTTGCGATATTTTTAAGCTTACCTTCGTGGCAACTTCATTTACAGATGTCATTTTTTTAAAGGCTTTTTTTGCTCACCGCTAAGGACTTTCAATAACTTTGCTGCTTTTATTTGCTTTTCACATGCATCCAACTTGCCAAGGTTAGGATGTTTCGATTCAAAATGATGTCTCAGATTGTACTCTTTCGACACAGTGGTAGATTCCCGGCAAACAATCACACTATTTGTCCTTAAACAATGTAAAAAATATTTGTTTGTCCACTCAGGGTTAAATGCTCGATGTTCCAAATCTATTTTACGTTTTTTTATTAAGCTCATTGTCAAGATTGACAATATTAATTACAAAAAACTAATAACGAAAAACTCGCAATAATGCAGGTTATTATGAGTTTTTGTGTACATTACATAACTGTTATTGTGATAACAGTTATGTAATGTATTGCTCCAGCTACAACCAACCACTACACTGCCAAAGCCAGTCAAGGCACGGCCAACTTTGTGTAATAGGATCCATTTTCATTCGTAGACATCAAGTCATTATCATGGAGATGTAACTTTGAAGTTTCCCACAGCAACACACCAGCGCTAACAAAACCTCGAAGCGATTGTAATAATTTGTTATTAAATAGGACAGTGGGAATAACTCCAAATGCAATTTATTGTCGAGTTGAAAGAAACATGATTGTGACATTAATCGCACGAACGTAAACATGCAGAGTTAGTAAAAATTTAATTAAACGCTAGGAAAAAATAGTCTAATTTCATATTCCCCCGTATGATTAAATAATTCAATCAGGCAGACGGGCCAAAATAAATAGCATTGCGGGCCGCATGCTGTGCAGGCCTGCTATATGGGTTGAAGAAGGGTCTTACACATTCTTGGAATAATTAACCCATCATTTTTGTTCAAATTTGGATGATGTTTCAGCATTTCACAAGCTTCTTTCTTTCAAACCAGATTTTGGTGCAGTGTAGGGACTTAGTGCCTTTCCAGTCTTAGTGCCATTTCAAATTCTTGGAAATCATTAACCAAACATTTGTAAAAAATGACTACAAAAAGTTCACAAGATCCACCATAGCGTAACCCCACATTAGGGGCATTTCAGAAAAAACAGATAGAACACTAGTTATATACACATCCACTCTTCAAACCCTAGGTAAAATTAAGAAATTTACTTAGCTCCCCCAAAGATCCTCTTCCATACCTTGCCCACCCAGGAGTTTACAAATTCAATGTACCTGTAACCTACCTTACATAGGGGAAGAGATGAACACAAATGCCACATTAAATATATCATTCCAAACATGCCACAGAACTGACCAGAAAGGCACTAAGCCCCTACACTGCACCAAAATCTGGTTTGAAAAAAAATTCAAAGCTTGTGAAATGCTGAAACATCATCCAAATCTGAACAAAAATGATGGGTTAATTATTCCAAGAATGTGGAGGCCCCACCTTCAACCTATATAGCAACCAGAACCCCAGATAGAAGAAAATCTCAATACAAAAGGATTGTAGAAATTGTTTAATGTAATTCCCATTTTTTTTCCCACCAGAGGTCAGGCTAAGATAAATGATTAATAAACATTTAGATTCATATTACTTTTGTATGGTGAGGGGCATGTAGCTTTTATATTGTACGTGCGTAGAGGCTAAGTGCTGCGAGGACATCATGTTGGAGGCTTAATGGATCCATTAAGCCTCCAACATTTTATATTGTACATATGTATGTTTTCCTAATGATGACCTCAATACAGAGGTAGAAACATCGATTGTAACTTGCTTAATGTTAGGTAAAGTAATTATTCTAATGTGTGTGTTGTCTCCATAAATTCTTCACTATGAATGCTGACCACCGTGTAACCTTGTGGATAAACTGACGCTGATATCAGCAAATTGCAAATATATTTGCTTAGTATCTACTGTCTAGACCAGTGTATTTCAAACTTGACTTACCATGACTTACCTGCACATGTGCACACACACACAAAATATCTTGTGGGACTGAGGTTGTATAATATCAGGCAACTCAGAACAAAGGTGGAGCAAGCATTTTGCCATCTTCTGAAAATCAGTTTAATATTTTTTGGCCAATATCAGATAATAATACACTCTTACCTAGCCAAAAGGCCAAGAAGTGAAAGGCACAGTATCAGTATAATATCTGATATAGGCCTTATTATTCCCAAGATATTTAGTATAATAGTAGGGCAACTCCTGACAAAGGCAGAGTAACCACACAAAATTTGTCACCACCCAAAAATTAGTTTTGAAAGATGACAAATTGTGTCAAAGGCTTACTCCACCTTTGCCAGGAGTTGCACTAATTCTATGGTCAGCTCTCTCCATTGTGGGAGAAGTGAAAAACATCACACACGTGCGTGCACGCACACAGTATAAACCACAACTAAGTTTCACAAAATGTGTCCTTGCTACATATAATAAAGTAAAAATGAAAATGTAAAAAGTTAGTATTAAACACGAATTTTCTTAACATTTAGATACAACATAGAACAAATGATCAAAATAAACAACAAAAACAGAAGGATTTTTATTCCATAGAATAAAATGACCTAATAATAATAAATGTCTCGCCACAGACACTATACATTAAGACAAATTTTAATTGTAAAATTAGTAATCATAAACATTCAAACTAGCATGCCATATATATTATATATTTAAAACATTGCAAAAATGTGCCTGCTCAACACAAGACAAACATACCTTCAAAGTGAGTTTCATCTTGAAGGTAAATGCATGATGTGACACTACCTGACATAAATGTTAACGCTTCAAAATTTACAACACTCTGATATTTTCCATTATATTTCATTTTAAAAAAATGTTGTCTGCAACCCACTAAACCGATTTAAAATCCATTAAACTAAATTCAAACCTACAGTTTGAAAAAACACTGATCTAGACAGTAGTCATCAAATCCATACAAATGGTGATTGGTTTTTTGTAGCTATAGTTAAAAGAATTAAATCAGTGATAAAAAAAAAAGCAACATTGCATTAAAGAATTTTTGATGTGACTGAAGTTGCTTGGAATTGCAATCAAAACAACTAAGAATTTCCTTATATATATATATATATATATATATATATCAACTTTTTTTTCAGCAATGATACTATTCATCTAACTCATTCATGATTGAAGGATGTTAGCACTTCATGTGAAATGACCGTGTCTGATACCGCTTCCATTATACAACCATCCTCCATGAACTGCTAACATCCTTCACTTGCAGATTCTTATGCCATGCACTGCCTCCTAAGCTTGTCATAATCACCTATCCTATAGTTCCACATACTCCTTTTTAACTGAAATTCCATTTTCCAACCTTCCAATCAAGACTGCATGATCACTCTCCAAATGAAGGTCATGTATCTCCATTGGCTATGGACAGATCTTCTGCTTTCTTCAGATTCGGCACTTGAAAACAGAGCTGTAGCCATCACATGCTGTCTTGGTAATTTATCTCTTAGTAGTTGAATAAATTCCACTTCCTCCCTGGTCTTGACCAGGATATAAGAGCATTATGTTGCTCAAGGATGCAGTCTCATACCTTCACCATCTCTTGGCTTATAATTACAATAGGATTCAAACCGTGGCCTGCCAACTGGAGTGAGCATCTATCCACTTGGTCTGCAAGGCTAGTATTAAGCAATACAGGTATCCCTCGATTAACACGGTTAATTAATCCCTCGATGTTACCGCATATATCAAAAGCGCGTTAATCAAATCTAATAATCAATGGTAAAAAGTACAATTCGTCCCTGATCGATTACTATATTAATAGTTTGTTTTATATGGTACTCTTTTAGGAAAGATAAAAAATGAATGCAAAGTAAATGTTTAATAAATATTTGTACCTACATCATTTACTGCAATTTTTTTTTATCAAAAGAAGTTATCAAGAGTCGTTTGAACAGTTTTAGTTTTTTTCTTCTCGGCATAAATTTTATGATAACAAGCAAAATGACTTTCCAGACCTAGGCAAACAAGCATTCTTCGATTAACATCTAGATCCATATCCATCACTTGCTGCTTAAGTGATTCTAAACTGCAAAATATTCCATCCAGTTCTTTGACTGTTATTTCCTTTGGAACCTCATCTTCACATTCCATTTGTTTGTTGTCTTCATATGTGCATTGTTCAATTTCAAGAAGCTCGTTGCCACCAAAATCTTTTGAATTTGAATCCAATAATTCTTTAATATCTTCTGTATCAACACCATCAAAACCGAGGTCTTCACCAATTGCAACGATTTCTTTGACCACGTTGTTCACAGGATTTTGAAAACAACCTAAGTCATTAGCACATCTTCTGGCAGAAGATTTTTCCAAACAGCTTTCATGCAACTAGAAGGCACTTGCTCCCATGAGTCACGAATGTTCTCAATTGCATGTTTAATGCTAAATTTTTTCCAAAATTCGTGGAGCATAATCGCATTTTCTTCCGTTGTTGTTTCTACTGCCTTTGAGAACGTCTTTTTAAGAAAATAGGCATTGAAAGTTGCAATGACTCCCATATCCATAGGTTGTAACAATGATGATGTATTTGGTGGGAAAAATAAAACTTTTACATTCTCACACAGATCATTAAGAGAATTTGGATGACCACAAGGCTAGCAGCCCTCGTGGTGCGAGCATGTTTTGAGTGGTATATTTAAAGGCATGTTAATCAAAACTCTTGCTGCACATATTAAGGGATTGCCGCAATTAATTTCGCCGTGATAATCAAATACACGTTAAGCAAGGGATACCTGTATATAGCTTACAGTTAGATATTAATATCTAACTTAGCACTTAGATATTAGACTTATACCAGATGGTCTGACATGAGGCAAGCCTGTACTATCTAACTATACTTTTAGAATATGGTTTACATTAATTGAAAAGAGGCAAAATGACTTCCTTATATGTCAATATAAAACATTTCAGTAATAATTCTGACAAAAAATTTTAACCATTATAGAAGCATATCAAAACTGGAAACATTTAGTTCTTTAAATTAACAGACATATTTTCAAATTCAGTATATCCAGTAAATCTAATACAAGTCATCAAAATTCTTTAATCAAATTTCATAATTATCACAACAAATTTGTATGGAAATCTGCATTAGATAAATTATATTATTCTACACAGCATTCTATTTATCTAATAGAAAGCCTGACAAACTCAATGTACAAAGCATGGATCCTATTCAAGATGTAAAACATTCAAATCAGATGCTCTCAGCAATAACTAATATGGATCAAAATAATCAAAGAGTTATAAGATTAATGAAGAAGTTACAAAATGAATGGAACTACATATTGAGATGTGAGCAAACAACAATGATGAAATAGTAATGAAAAGACATGCAAGGAAAAAAATTACCCAATACTTGCAGAATTTTCACAGCTAGGCTTCTCAGTCACTGTATACAGATGAAAAGTGATAAAGAATAGAACACTTAAAATGCACACATGTGACAATATACACTATTAACTGCAGGACAACTCCATCTGCAATAATCAGAATTCAAAGAAATAAATTTAAATAAATACTAATTCACGAACCACAGAGATGAGAAGTGTTACTTTAGCATAACTTCCCAAATTTTGGAAGGTTTAAGATCGTCATTTTTGTTGAGGTTTGATCATTGAAAGTGGGCTTCATAACTTTCTTTATATAAACTTTCATGAAGACTTTATTATTAAGTCATTCAGCTCAGAATTGTCTTGAACAACATCAGGATCATAATCTACTTTGTGTGTCCAATATTTTGGATTTGGGCAGTCCCACCTTATCCAATATGCATAGAATTTACTAAAATAAAACTAAACTCATACAGTGAAGTTATTTTTTGCTTGAAAGATTATATAAAGAAAGTTGTGAAGCTCACATTCACAGACCAAACCTACACAAAAATGACCATCTAAAATTGTTTCATAAGTTAGTATTTATTTACTTTTTTTAATCTGATAATTATTATTTTTTTTTTAATTCCATGGAAGTCTGGTGTTAATAATAATTTATCCCTCTACAGTTAACAGCATATATTGTCACATGCACTTGCATTTTAAACATGCTCTAATTTTGTTCATCTCCTTTCATCTGTATACAATGGCTAGGAAATCTACATGAAAATTCTGCAAGTATTAAATAATTTTTCCTTAAGTGTCATTCTATTACAATTTTTTATCATTAAGTTATAGAATGGAAACCAAAAAGCCAAGCATGCCCACTCACCACTTATTTAATATCTATATAGATGAAATAATTAAGAAATGGAAGGAAATATAAAACTAACATTTAAACTATCATAATATAAGATCTGATAATGTTGGAGTCTTGACAAGTAACAGACTGATTTGGAGGAAAATTGTAGATAGGAAGTTAGTAATGATGTAAATTTTTCATGTAGTACTATCATATCCTGAGAGTACATGTAAGGAATTTGATGATGATGACGATGACATTTAAACTAGAAATCACAGAATATATTTAATACTCTGGCAAGAAGTGAGGATAACTCCAAAGATTAATATTTTCCTTCTGAACACAATTGTTAAAAAATTTGAAAAGGAAATCTTAATTTCCATGGATGCCCACATATTCTCATCCCACCTTCCATATAACTAAAAATTTCCTTAAACAATATCCTATAACATTTATTGAGAAGCTAATAGACCTCTATATTATCATGTTATCCATTTTACATTTTGGAAAATTATGGAGACAACTACAGTATTTGAGTAAAACTTTAGTTCAATATAAACCAAAATCCACACTCGTTTCGACCTTTATATTAAGGTCATCTTCTGGAGCATATATACTATATACAGAGAAACAAGCTACACTACAATCTACATGGTTTGCTAAAGTTACTGACCAACCGTTACAACAATCATTGGCATGAACTCTGGTGGAGAAAAAAAAAACCTTACTACATCAATGCTTGTCCTATTATTATCCATTGGTTGTAACATTACATTGGTCTGAGAAGCAACAAGTCTATATATATATATTTACAACATGATTATATATATAAATTCCAACCAGTTAGTATGGAATGGTTTTCAATACTAGTGAAGGTTGCCTAGAGTCCCGAAGTATGCTGGATATTAAATATTAAGTAGGCTGAATATGTGCCATCCAGATTCTTGGAATTTTTCATGCCACCATTAATGATATTTGGGTGGTTTATCAGAATTTCACAGCCTTCCTGAAATTTTCTTTCATACCAGGCTTGCATAGTTTAAAGAGTGGGTACTTTTTCAGGTCAATTTGGTGCAAGGTGTTGAGAGTGTGATCTGAGAGGCCTGCTTCACCAAAATTGTTATATTTAATGTATCTTGTGTGTTCTTTCTTACGTATAGGGATTGTACGTCCAGTTGGATGCAACAGACTCCAGGATGTGCTAATGGGAGGAGAGGATTCTTGGAGGAGTTGAAGAATATGTTTTTAAGTTTTGTAGGTGGTTTAAAGGTAGCACTGAGATTATATTGATGTAGGATTCTGTTGATTTTTTCTGATAACCCTTTAATGTATGGGATGGCTATGGTTTTACTGTAATCTAGATTCTTTTTTGATGATGTTTTATGAAGTTTAATAATAGTATTTTTGTTATAGCCATTATTTATAAATGTTCATCCTTCCATATCAACCTTCTGCTTACCAGTTTCAGCAGTCCACATGCCATCAATCCATCCTCATAATCCAGATATAATTGAGTGTATTGCATTGAGTGAGATCGCGTTGTTGAATAGTGCGATAGAAAGAGCAAAACAGCAGCTAGAGTGCATGAACAAAAGTAGACTGAATGAAACAACCAATAATAAAAGGTATGACAGGAAAAATAGACGTATGAATGTGAACATGAACAAAATGAAGGATAGAGTGCTGTATGGAGACTTGTTAGTACGAGGTGTGTTAGTAGAAGATTTGACAAAATCGTACCAACCTGGTGTGACCATAAAGGACGTAACTGCGTCTATTAGAGAGCAAAAGGAAAGGGTGAAAGAAATGATTGTTGTGGCAGGTACGAATGATTTGAAAGGAGATAAAATGGAAATGATAGAAGACCTGAATGAATTGTTTGAGGTAGCAAAAGAAAAGAGTGAGAGAGTTAGAATGATTAGTCTTTTGCCACGGTATGACAGTGAAATGTTTAAAAGGAGGGCTATAATTGCAAATGACTTTATGCGTGGGTTATGTATGACGAGTGGTGTGGAATTTGTGGATGTGTGGAGTGAGTTTGATGGGCGAAAGGATCTATATAAGATGGATGGCTTGCATTTGAATGGTTACGGTGTAAGAAGACTTGAGAAAGTGTTGCTGAATGTAGTGGATGTGCAAATTCAGGGAAACTAGATTTGTTAGGGGGGGGGGGGAGAGTAGAGATACAGTCCTTATGGAGGCAGTTGAATGTAAGAATGAATATAATATGCCAGAGCAAATAAGGACAACAAATCTGAGTGGGATAGTTAATATAAGGCATCAAGGTAGGGTTGGGGCAAATGGGGGTCTTAAATTCATGTACACTAATACTAGGAGTATTAGGAACAAGAAGGAAGAGTTTTTGGCTATGGTTGGCACTTCCAGACCACAGGTTATAGGTATTAGTGAAACATGGCTGACTGTAGATGATATAACTAGTGGGATTGAATGTGATGGGTATAGTGTGTTCAGGAATGACAGAGAGAATAAAATGGGGGGGAGGAGTATTGTTGATGATAGCTGATGAGCTCCAGCCAAGGAGAATAGAAGTTGAATTGCAGGATAGAGAAAAGAGCACATTTGAGGCCATTTGGTGTGAGATTGTGGCTAGCAGAACTAAATATACAATTGGGTGCTGCTATAGACCAGGTGATGGAAAAGATGGTGGTGACAGTATGCACAAGCAAATAGAAGAAATGGGTGGAAGGAGGGTGATTATTATGGGAGATTTCAACTATGGTAGCATTGATTGGAGTGAGGAGAGGACACACGGGAGGGAGGAAGGAACTGGATTTTATGCGGTTATTAAGGGATAACTATCTGCGACAGCATGTAATGGAAAATACTAGGGGTCAGAGAGTGCTTGACCTAGTAATTACATCTGAGGATTTGGCTGTAACAAATATGACCACATTGCCACCAATCGGTGAGAGTGATCATAGGGTCTTAACTTGGGAGGTGGCTAAAGGTGTAGAATTTTCAATTAAGACAGGGTACATGTGGAATTATCGGGCTGGAAAGTATGACAAGCTTAGGAGTTTGATTGGTTCAGTGCCATGGCATGTACAACTGCAAGGACTAGAAGTTGATAGTGCATGGGAGGTAGTTAAGAAGTGCTTGCATGAAGCAATGGCTGACTGTATACCTAGAGTCCGAATAATAAATCAAGTAGGGGTTAAATGGATGAATAACACCATGAAGCTTGAGTTGCAAAAAAAGAAACAACTATGGAGGGAATTTAAGGAGAAGGGTGACCGGCAGGCACATGAACGGTATAAAGCACAGGCCAGAAGGGTGACGAGTGTGGTAAGAAAAGCAAAAAAGGATTACGAAAGAACATTGGCCATGCAGGCTAAAGAGAATCCTAAACAGTTTTTTAGATATGTAGCAAGTAAAAGGAAAAATGTACATGGCAGATTGATTTTAAAGAATGCCGATGGTAGAGAGGTAACTGAATCAGTTGAGATAGTTGAGTTACTGAGTGAGCACTTTGCAAAAGTATATCATCCAGGTGGTGACATTGCAGAAACGAATAAACCAGTAGATTATACGGGAATTGTGGTTAATGAAGTGGAGGTGAGTAGTCTATTGCATAACCTCAATGTCAATACATCTGTGGGATTGGATGGTATACCAGCTCGTGTTGTACGAGAAGCAGCTAAAGAATTGTCAGTACCCTTGACCATTTTGTTTAATTTGAGTCTCGGGTCTGGGTTAGTCCCGAGCGGGTGGAAAGAGGGGAAAATAGTTCCACTGCATAAAGGTGGTTCCAAGACTGCTGTAGTAAATTACCGACCGATTAGCATATCAGGAATCGTTGTCAAGGTTTTAGAGAAAATAGTCAAGAGGAAAATACAAGATTGGATAGAAGAAAATGGGATACTGTATCGGGGACAGCATGGTTTTGTGAAGGGTAGGTCATGCCTCAGTAACTTGCTCACGTATTATAACACAGTGACGGCTGAACTGGATAAGGGTAATGGGTTTACGGTGATTCTACTGGACCTTGCCAAGGCCTTTGACAGGATTCCACATGGAATTCTAATCAGTAAATTGCAGCATATGGGAATGGACATAGGGTTGGTGAGATGGATAGGAGGGTGGTTGACGGAGAGATATCAGAGAGTGGTTTACTCGGGAGTAGAGTCCACAAGACGGCCTGTGACTAGTGGTGTGCCACAAGGATCTGTTCTTGGACCACTGCTGTTTAATTTGTTCATAAATGATATAGGAAATGATCTGAGAGGAACAGTTCATTTGTTTGCGGATGATGCGAAGTTGGGTAGGGAAATAGTGAATGCAGATGACATCAAAATTTTGCAGGATGATTTGGATAGATTGGAGGTCTGGGCTAAGGAGAATGGATGTCAGTTTAATGTGGCAAAATGTAAGGTTATGCATTTTGGGGTGAAAAGATTGGCGGCAGTTTACTGCATTGGTGGAACCGTGCTCCAGGAAATTGATGAGGCACGAGATTTAGGAGTGTTGGTAGATAAGGAATTGAAATTTAGGGGACACATTGCAAAAGTGACCAAAACAGCTCATCAAATCACTTGGTTGCTGAAGAATACGATGACAAGCAGAGACAAGCAGGTTATTGTTCCTCTGTATCGAGCCTTGATAAGACCCCATCTAGACTACTGTGCTCAGATTTGGTCACCTAGGTTTCTTCTTGATGGGGAGGAGGTGGAGAGGATCCAGAGGCGAGTGACCAAGATGATAGCAGGTCTGTGGAATGAACCGTATGAGAACAGGTTGAGGATTTGTGGGTTGCAAAAATTGGTTGATAGGCGGAGGAGGGGAGATATGATTGAGACATTCAAATTACTGAAGGGTTTCTATAAAATTAATTCAGAAGATATTTTTGAGAACAGAGATGGTTGTGGGAGGACTAGGGGACATCCATGGAAACTGGGCAAAAGTGTGGTTAGTAAAGGTGTTAGAGCTGGGTTCTTTACTTTTAGAGTAGTGAATGAGTGGAATGCGCTCCCTGAGTCTGTGGTGGATGCTGTGACAGTGAATGAGTTTAAGGCGAGGTATGATAGATAATGTATGAATGTCAAATAGTTGTGATGAATATGATTTGGGGCCTCCCTCGATGAGTCCAATGACTCCCTGGAGTTGCCCGTAATAATAGTAATAATAATAATCCTTCTCACTCTTCTTTATCCCCTGTGAACCTAAGAGACCAAATCTGTGCACAGTATTCCAGGTGCAGTTGCATCAAGACCATGTAAAGAGGCAAAACAACTTCCTTATCCTTACATGTCAATGTCCATTTCGACATCAACAATTATCCAAGCTGTAACCTCTGAACTTCAAATTCCAATCCATAATTCCAAGATTCACAGCCTCATCAGTTTCTCACAATAATATATAATGGCTTGTACAGGCATACCCTGGCCATACAACACAGGTTTCAGACCACTGGTGTATAGTGAATCACTGCTTTTTTATGTTTTATTTTATTTAACCTAACCTACTCTCAAAGACTTGAAATCCTATCCATGGCTTTGCTGATGATGGCACACTCCATTCCTGGTTTCATTTAACAAACCTTGTAGCACTCAATTGTTAGAATCCTAAAGATCCACAGTGACCAATGTCCTACTTCAATGGGGCAAGGACAACCTTATAGACTTCAATGCTAGTAAACATGAGTCCTGTCTGATATCCCACAAGAAAGAGCCCACATCTCTCCCCATAATTTTTAATACCCAGGTATCCAAACACAATTAGATTTCCCTCTTGAGAGTGACCTACGAGGGGGGCTGAAAAGTTCTGATAATACTCAGAACAAAAATGATATTAAAGCAACTCTTCTTATATATCCTAAAATAAAAAAGAACAAATTAGTAAAATAAAGAGCCAAAAGGCTTCACTTCAGCAATGCAAAATTATGTAAATTAACTGGATATTAAATCCAACATCATTTCAAAGCCGAATACAGAAACTATAAAGGTTTTGTGTGAAAATCGACCAGAGAGCTTTCAGGAATACACACTCGCTGCCATACTACTAGTTGCCCTAGCTGAACCTTATAGGAACTATAAGGTTCAGCTAGGTAACATAAACTATAAAAGTTTCATGTGAAAATTGGTCAATTTCTGGGCGTATTTGGCTTTGAAATGACGTTCGATTTAATATCCACTTAATTTATATAATTTTGCATCACCAAAGTGAAGCCTTTTGTCTCTTTATTTTACTAAATACTTTATGCACTGACAGAGAGTTCACTTACGAAAAATACACCACTCTGACACCCGAGTTCCTTAGTACTGAGAGTTTTTGTTCTTAGGTTTCTGCCTGATCTCTGACAAAAACCAATGATTTTGAAACACTGTCAGATCAGTGAATCAAAATGGACCAATAGGAGGTGAATATACTAAACGGGAACTTTGAGCATGCGTGTCTCCTATAAGGTTCAGCTAGGGCAACTCAGTAGTATGGCGGTGAGTGTATTCCCAAAAGCTCTCTGATCAATTTTCACATGAAACTTTTATTAGAGTTTCTGTATTCGGCTTTGAAATGATGTTGGATTTAATATCTACTTCATTTATAGAACAAATTATTATCAATTTGATGAAACATGGGGATTAAAGGGTTTTAAGGTATGTTCTTTCTTGTGGTTATATTAGTTGCTTTAATATCATTTTTGTTCTAGGTGTTTATCAGAACTTTTAACACCTGCCAATTCATAAACCTCCAACCTTTACCTGTGTTGTGTCAGAAAAAGGGCTGACTCACTATCCGTAAGCCAATTTGTTTCCGACCCAACACAGAAACAATGAAAACCTAAGGATAAGGATATGCTTATACTTCCAAGAACAGGGCTAAGGGAGTACTGTATATATATTCACTCAAAGGTATATCAACTCGACTGAGATTATTAACATTAAATAAGCTAAGGAAATCTGTGTTTAGAATTAATATTGTCCTTGTAAAATAAGCAAAGGAAAACTGTGTTTCAGGACCAAAATTGTTGTTTTTAAATGTGCTTAAGAGATCTATGTTTTAGAACCATGTTAAAACAGATCAGAGTGAAGGTGACCAATTGGCCGTAGCTAAATATATGACGTAGTCAACGAGAGAGGGCGCTCCCAAGGGTGATATAAGGCGCAGCGCGAGACTCAAACGCTCTCTTGTTTTCTGTTCCCTGTGTTCCCGTCCAAGCCTGGATAGCTGAGGAAGCTTGTCGCCAGTGCCCAGCAACAATCTCCCGGTTGCTGTTGTAACAGAGTCGAATAAAGCTACCTAAGGAATGAAGTCAGAATTTCAGTAAGGAGCCATTGGTGAACCACGGCAATGTAAAGCCAGCGAAGGGCAACCTTCGAAGAAAGCATAAGTCAGTCGCAGAGGCCACAGAAACACGTGGCTAGGGAATACGGAAGTCCTGCCATATCGGAAGTGAAAGTCAAGGAAACCCCATAAAAAAAGGACAAAATGGTAATGTACAACCCTTTCATATATATTCTAGAATTGTAAACCAAGAATAAAGAAAAGGAGCCAAGGCTTTGAGGAGCTCCACACATTATCTTGACATAGACAATTAGTCCAAACAAGTAAGCCGGTGCCATTCCAATCTTGTGCCGAGGGGGGGGAACCTAACTTTTGAACTGTTTGTCAGGAAGAAGCTATTTGCTGTAGTGTTAGATACTAGCTTGATCTTCAGTTAAAATGTGGCTCATAGAGACTTTGCAGAATTGAAATTGTTATCCATGTTAGAATATAAGTTAGGAAGAGTTTGATATGCCAAGTATAAAGTTTATATCTAATTGTGCTTAGAAAATGAGCATTAAGTAACCCTGTACGAATAAGTCGAGTCTGAGCTTAATCATAAGACTGAGACATATCATTGAATTACTTAAGCATAGATTAAAATTTTGGATAACTTAATCTAAAGGGGGGGGGGGAGTTCAGACTCTCAATTTAGTTCAAAGAAGGTAACTTAGCATTGATGATTTTACTTAAAGTGTATCTTGAATGATTATACAAAAGTGTATCCATACTAGTGTTTTAATAAATGTATCCTTTTATATCAAAGTTCATGAGTTCTGTTGTTCTGAGACTGAGTTACCACTTATAAAAACTTTCGGACCTGTGTGAATAAGGGAGAGGAAACAATTCATGTAAGAAAGAGAGGAGGGAACCACGACTGCACATCACGTGATCCCTATGTTAATCAATGTTAACTATTTAAATATCAGAAATTAGTTGCCGGCTGGCGCAGTTGTTCTTAAAATAAATTTGTCGGCAACGAAATCTCCGATACGTATGAGAGATAAATAAAGCATAGAATTTAAGGAACGATAAGATAGAAGGTAAAAGAAATAACATAAGAAAAGAGGACCCGAAGACATAACACCTGCCACAAACACATTTCATACACAGCTTCTGCAGCCACCAAAAAAACTGTACTTTTCCATACAAGACAGTTTTCACACTTTCACTAACTCTATACAAATCCCAAAACACCCAACTATGGAATACTGATCACTTATTTAGGGTGAAGCACCAAAATTCTCTCGACGATTGCTCATTTTTATCCAGAAGACAGCAACTAATTTGATGATAAGAATACTTTTTGAGAAAGTGATTAAAGCATGTTCCCAAGTGTGATGACAGAGGATGTTAGTGAAGCTGTAAGTTTGCAGAAAGAAGTGAATGTGAAAGAGTTGTTGGAAGAAGCAAAAATGAAGAATAAGAACAAAAATTATGAGTCTTCTGCCTCAGTATGATAAGACAAAACTGGGATGAAGGGCCATGACTGCCAATGAAAAGATTGTGTAGGAGTGAATGTATAGATGCGTAGAGTGAATCTGATGAACAAAAGGACATGTATATGTACTTCAATAGTTTTGGAGTTAGATACTTGGAGAGAAAGTTGTTCGGGGAGAGTTTGGAAGTGCAAAACCAGGGAAGCTAGAGTTATTAGGGGAAAGCAATCAAGTATGTGTCTAGCCATCCCTGAGACAAATGAGTGTGAGGGCAGGAATGAGTGAGAGAAAATAGCCACCAATCAAGAAAATTTATATGGAACTACAAAGGGTCAGGAGGATAAACCAAGTAAGGATTAAGTGGATGAGTAGCAATATAAAGCAGGAGCTGCAAAAAAGCATTGTGAAAGTAATATTAACAAAAAGGTGCTTATATCGTGACGTTCTTTTCTTCATGTTCGAATCCGCCATCTTGTTATAAGTCACTTTCATAAAACAAGAAACAACTAATTGTGAATTGGTCACCAATCCAAGGTAGAGAAATTTCTATTATACTGCACCACTCTATCCTTAGATTAGTCTATATAAAATAGCAGGATCAATTCACAGATAGTTAGTTAGCAGTCTCCTCATTCATTCTGGCCGAAGTATTTGTTTTCCACTTGGGAATCCCGCAAGATCCGAATTTTTACGAACGGTGCAATAAAAAGGAATTTAGGCAAACACAATAATTAGATTAACAAAATAAAACATTTAATATAAGTTATATAATATATACATACATTTCACTTCTAATTTCAAACAACAGGATCAAGTTAAATATTAGGTCAAGTCAATCACATTAGTTCAATCTTCCAAACATTACATACACTTTCTCAGTTTCTGAGTCACAAAATTCCTACACTTAATTAAATACAATAGAACTTCCCATCTGAATGGTTTCCACACAGTTCTCAGCTATGCTATACGCTTAAAGAACACCCCAGGCACTAATTGCTGTAAATGTCTCTCAACAATTCTTATTTTCAAATTCTCATTCGCAAAGAATTTCCACAGTTAAAGTTAGGTTAAACATAGCGTAACTAACATTCAATTCTTCATACATTGAAAATGATCAATATGTCAGTGCTTACCAGAGACATTTCCTAGTACATCAATTACGTTACGAATAACTTTCAAAATATATTTGTTGCACTTAAGAACACATTTATAAGACATCTCCGCAGTTATAACTAAAACACTATTAATCACGCTTCACGACTATGGATATCAACTGTAAGGTACTTTGATTATCCTTGTTACCACTCATTAAATAATTAAACACTGTGCAGTTCTGCTTAGGGCGATTTAGAATTAAGTCGCAATTCTAGATTAACTGGGTTTAATCAGAATTTTTCACTGAACATCCAGTTTCTTCATATTATCTGATTGCGGCATTAAATTCCTTTAATTATCACTGCTGACTTTACTTTCAGCTAACTCTAAAATTCACTTCGTCTTTTTTCGCTTATAATTATTATCCCCTTTAACTTCTGCCCTTGAGAACTTTTTATTTACTTCCACCTCTCTGGTTTATACCCTTGCTTCCTTTCACTTCAAAATTTCCGTTCCAACTCTCTCTTGTTACCTCTATATATATTTTTTTATTATCCTTGTCCTAGCTCACGCTCTGTTCCACTCGCGCTCGCTTCTTCATGCGTCTCCATGACAACAAATAAAATATAATAAAATTGAGCTATTGCATAACTCTAAACTTCTATAACAGAAACAAATAGAGAATATTTACATTTCAATTAATACGCAGTTAAAATTATCAAGTACAAATTCTATAATATTAACATAGTAATAAATAAAATAACTTAATAATATTTAATACAGTATATTCATTATTAATACATATATCTTTGATTAATTAATTTAATATTAGACAAAATTAAGGTAGTTATATGAATATTTAATTGTAAAATAAGTGATTTACATTAAATAATATTTACAAGTTTTGCCTATGTGATGGAAGATCATGTTGGATTCTGAAACAAATAATAATTACTTCAATCTCTATATAATCAGAATCCAACACTTATGAACAATAAAAAACACAAGCAAGAAGGGTAACAAGTATGATAAGGAAAGCTAAATCAGGTTTTGAAAGATAACTTTACTCAGTGCTAATGGTTGGAAAGTGACAAAAGCAGAAGAAATAGTTCAGTTAGTCAGTGATCCGCAAGAGTATATCATCGAGATGATGACTTTGCAGTTACTGATTGATTATTATTATTGTTATCCTAAGACCCATGGAGTCAAAGACTTTGAGGGTCCCTTGGTCATATACACATTCAAATTCTGCAGACACCACACTCCAATCATTCACAACTGTACATGCAAAATGAATGAGAGTGACTAGTGCAGCATCTCCGAGCTCTGTACTAGAGCCACTGCTCTTTAGATTGTACATTAATGATATAGGGAAAAATTTGAAGGGTATATTCAGGTGTTTGCCAATGATACAAAACTACGGAGGACAACAGTTGATAAAGCTGATGTAGGTATCTAACAGGATGACTTAAATAAAATGACAGCGAGTAAAGGATAATGGCTGTCAATTTAATGTTGTAAAATGTAAGGTAATGCACTTTGGGATGAAAAAATTACATGCTTTGTATCACATTGATGGTACTAGATTAGATTACAGAAAATTCATGAAGCTAGGGATCGGGCAATGATAGTGGATAGAGATTTGAAATTCAGAGAATCATGATATGATGTAATTTTTTCATCCCAAAGTGCAAAGAGTTAGCAAGATAGCTTAGAGGGAGGTTACAATCCCTCTTTATAAGGTTATGATTCGGCCACATGTTGACTACTGTACACACACACACACACACACACACACACACACACACACACACACACACACACACACACACACACACACTGTTTCTAGGGAACCAGGATTGGTGAAGAGAATTCAGAGACAAGTGACTAAGTTTGCAACAGGTCTGTGGAATGTTCCCTATGAGGATAGATTGAGGATGTGTGCGGGTTTCAAAGTTTAGCTTAACAGGAAGAGGAGAGGGGATATTATTACTATTATCATTATTATACCCTCAATAGAGATGGCAGACTCATTGTGGGAGGTTTATTCAACTGATAACATATACTGAATCTTAAACTCTTAACATTTCCTGCATTAACAACATATTCCACTAATGCATTCCATTCACTGACATTTTTCGATGTAAAAAAATATACTCCACACACCCCTCTTCACCACTCTTACACAACTTCTGGGATTGGCTTCTGGTTCTTCCCCCCTCGCCTTCTACTCGAGGCCCTAAACATCATGTAAAGAACTTTTCAGCATTTGCACAGTATCTATCATACTTTGCTTTGAACTCATTCACAACCATGACGCCCACAACAATCTGGCAGCTTATTCCACTCATTCACCACTCTTCAAGTAAAAAAACCTACTTATAACACCCTTGCTAACTACACTCTTGCTCAGTTTCCATAGATGCTACCACACCAGTTCTGAAAAATTTCCCCTGAATTAATCTTAATAAAACCCCTCAATAATTTGAATTTCTCAATCATATCACCCCTTTTCCACCTATCGACCAGTTTCCATAACCCACAAATCTTGAACCTCTTCTCGTCAGGTTCATTCGACAACCTACCATCTTGGTCACTTGCCTCTGGATCCTCTTTCCTCATCACCATGAAACCCTGTTGCCCAGATCTGTGCAGAGTAGTCAAGATGGGTCTTATCAAGGCTGGATAAAGAGGAACGATAACCCGTTTGTCTCTGCTCGTCAAAGTATTCTTCAGCAACCAAGTTATATAATGAGCTGCTTTAGCCACTTTTGCTATGTGTCCCCTAAACTTTAATTCCCTCTGGCTTCGTCAATATCCTGGAGTATGGTTCCACCAGTGTGGTTAACTGCTGATAATCTTTTCACCCCAAAATGAATAACTTTACACTTTGCCACATTAAACTGACATCCATTCTCCTTATCCCAGTTCAGTTATTTGCTGATGATATAAAGTATCATCAGCAAATAACTGAACAGTTCCTCTCAGATCCTTTTCTATATCATTAATGAACAAATTAAATAGCAGTGGTGCAAGAACAAAACCCTGTAGCACACCACTAATCAAAGACCTTCTTTTGAACTCTTCTACTGAATAAACTACTCTCTGATATCTCTCTATCAACTACCCTCCTATCTACCTCATCAACCCTATATCCATCCCCATATGCTGTAGTTTACTGATTAGGATTCCACATGGTATTCTGTCAAAGGCATTTGCAAAGTATAGCAGTATCACTGTAAACCCATTACCTTTATCCAATTCAGTCATTGCTGTACTATAAAACATGAGCAAGTTACCAAGGCATGATCTACTCTTCACAAAACCATGATCTCTCCCCATACAATATCCAATTTCCATCTATCCATTCTTGTATTTTGCTCTTTACTAACTTCACCAATACTTTGACAATGACTCCTGATATGCTAATCGGTCAATAATTTGCTAAAGCAGACTTGGTGCCTCCTTTATGCAATGGAACTACTTTCCCCTGTTTCCACCCCTCCCCCAGACTAACCTAGAGTTGAGACTTAGATTAAACAACATGGTCAAGGGCACTGACAAATCCTTTGCCACTTCACATGACTCGAGCTGGCATACCACCCAATCCCACAGATGTATTCATATTAAGGGTTCTGTAATACCGATAGACGGCACCTGTGAATAAGCTTCGTTAAACTTGTGCTCCCGAATTTTATGGTAATTGCCAGTATCTTTTTTGTGCAAAATAACCAGTAAATGTAATACAAAGGGTACTAAGGAGCCAATTACTTCTACACAACTCATAAGTACCCATAGTCCTTCGTATCGGTTATTTTTACAATTAAAAAAAAAAAAAAAAAAAACAGCCACGTGAAAGCCTACCATGCAAAGTAAAGATGGCGGCAGCAAAGAAAGATTGATTCGAGTCCCGTCAGCGTAGTGCCAGCCGATAGCCAACAAACTGAAAGACAATACGAGGTGCCGCAGTTGCGAAACCGAAGTTACCGAAAGGAAAAAAGGTATATCGTGTGATTTCTGTTGCAACTGGCTACATACTTCCTGCGCGAAAACAGATGAATCGGTGCTCAAGATTTTTATCGAACTGAACCATCCTTTTTATCTGTTCGATGCGCCTTCCTTCTGTTAAACAGCTGCTGAACCTAGGCAAACAAGTTGATAATCTCGAACAACACCTTAATAACACGATCGATACTTTCTCATCCAAAATCCAGAAGTAGGAAACAAAGCTCGAGATACTCGGCAACCAGTGACCGATCGCAAGTGCATCTGTACCCATTAACGAACTCCATGATTCAATCGCAAACAAGAGGCTCAGAGCCATGATTCTGAACTTTCCAGGGGAAAACGGTAAAATCTTTAAAAGAAGATGTCAGCAAACTAGCAGGTGAATACAACTTTGATCCCAGGAATATCATCTGGACAACAGACTACAAACAAACCAAACTAGTGCAAAAACCAAGTGATGCCACTAGTAGCCACCAAGAAGACCAGTATGCAGGCACTGCATAGGAAACGTGCAATACCCTTGCGGTCAAAGCCATGCCCCACAAACCCTTGCATGTCCACTACACCAACATCCATGGTCTCAACTCCAACCTTAAAAGTGTTCACTATCATCTCAGTCAACCAAACCCCACCTACTCTTCTTAACAGAAACTCAAATTTCAACTTCCCCTGGCACTATCCATCTCAACCATCCAAACTATACACTATTTAACTCCTTTCAACCCAAGGGTGGTGTGTGCATATATATCTGCTCTGACATACCCTCCCAGAGAGCACCTAACCTAGAATCACCCAACTTTGACCTTCTTTGGCTAAAAATATCACTCCCCACTCAGTCAAATTCATCTGCTGTCTTTATCGCTCTAATAATACCACCAACCACCCGAGCTCTTTAATTTCCTCTCCTCCAAAAGTTGATTTTTTCCAGTCCCACTCTCCTAATAGTGAAATCATCCTCCTAGGTGATTTTAATGTCCATAACACCAACTGGCTTTCCTCTTCCAATTGAACAGATCATGCAGGCAGAGACGCTGAAATATTTGCCATCACCAACTGCCTTACACAAATTGTTCATAAGCCAACCAGAATATCAGATAACCCAAACCACTCCCCCAAATACCCTACATCTCTTCCTTACCAATGATCCTTCCAAATATACAGTGAATGTAGTGACCCCCTGGGTAATTCTGACTGAAGCATAGTAGTCTCAGAGGCTGTCCCATTTGGCACTGTTATAATGCCAAACTACCCTTGTGCAGATGTGACTGTGGAAGTGTTGTTGTTGTTGGCAGGAGATGAGCACTAGGTTGTGGTCAGAATTACCAAGGGGGGGTCACTACAGTGAATGTAGTGACCCCCCTGTAGTGATCCATGGCTGGACTATTGTTTGCAGTCTTCCAATCGAAACACATGCACCCCTATCCAAACCCTGGTTCTCCAAAAAATGTGCCAAGGTTGTAGAAATGAAAAATCAGTTGTGGCTCAAATTAAGAACTCCATCCTCCTTCAGTGCCTACTGAAGCCCGAAACAAATGCAAAAAAAAATTATCAATGATTCCAAAACAGAATTTGAATGGGCAAAAAAAGCAGAAAACTTGCAGCCTGTCCTAATGGCAGCCATGCCTTTTGGTCACTTTCCAAAGCAATTGGTCGCAAGCCCTACACTACTTCCACCCCTATCATACCCAGATGGCTTAAATGCAACATCACCCACAGAAAAAGCTTATCTACTGGCTTCACACTTTGCATTTGGCCTCCAATGCATGCATAACTGACAATGGCAAATCCCCCCCCCCAGTCATTCCAAATGCCCAACATACAATACCCCTGTATCCTTTTGCCAGAAAGAGGTCATAAACCTGTTGTCAAAATTAGAGATAAAAAAGCTCCTGGCCCCGATGGCATTCCTCCAATTGTCCTGAAGGTCTGTGCAGCAGAACAGAGTCCTATCCTATGCTGTATGTACTCACTATCTTACTCCACTTACAAAACAGATGCAAAAAATTTATCAATGATTCCAAAACAGAATTTGAACGGGCAAAAAAAAAGCAGAAAACTTGCAGCCTGTCCTAATGGCAGCCATGCCCTTTTGGTCACAACTTTTGCCCTACACTACTCCCACCCCTATCATACCCAGATGGCTCAATTGCAACATCACCCACAGAAAAAGCTTATCTCCTGGCTTCACACTTTGCCACCAATGCATGCATAACTGACTATATCTTTTTGCCAGAAAGAGATCATAAACCTGTTGTCAAAATTAAACACAAAAAAAGCTCCTGGCCTCGATGGCATTCCTCCAATTGTCCTGAAGGTCTGTGCAGCAGAACTGACTCCTATCCTATGCTGTATGTACACACTATCTTACTCCACTGGTGTATATATCCCAAAGCCTGGAAATTGGCCTACATTCAACACATTCCCAAAAAGGGCGACAAATCATTGCCATCTAACTACCACCCTATCTCACTCACCTCAATCCTATCTAAAGTGATGGAGAAAACCATCAATTCTCAACTCCTAACCTACCTTGAAGGTACCCAGCTATTAAGTGACCACTGGTATGGATTCCATAGATGCCGATCAACAGGTGACCTGCTCTCATATATATCACCTATCTCTAGCATTTATACCATGGAAAAATTTGTCAAATCCCAAGTAATTACACTCGATATCTCTAAAGCCTTTGACTGGGTCTCGCACAAAGGCTTACTAAGCAAACTTCCATCATTTGGACTATCTCAGGACTTCTGAAGATGGATTGCCAGCTTCCTGTCTGGACACACACTAGGTGTAATGGTAGATGGCTCCCTATCCTACCACTATCCAACTAACGCTGGGGTCCCACAAGGTTCAGTCCTCTCACCGACCCTCTTCCTTCTATACATCAATGACCTACTTCAGTTGACCTCCAACCCAATACAGTTTTGCAGATGATAGCACATTGCACTCCTCCCTTTCATTTGAAAAACCCTACCCTACACAACTCACTTCAAACCAGAATGCAGACCTCCAAAACATCCTCTGATGGGGCTCAGATAACCTTGTCAAATTCAACGCTATTAAAACCCAGTTCTGTCTTATTTCCCACAAAAAAAGAACCATTTTCCCCTAACACTCAAATCCCCAGACAAGATGAAATTTCTCTTCTTGGAATTACCATGAAATCAGGCCTCTCCTGGCATAAACACATCACAACAATTGCATCCACAGCTTCCAAAAAACTAGGCTTTCTCTTTCGCTCGACGTTATTTCACTTCAAAACAGCTGTTAAACTTATACAAATCGCAAATCCACCCAGCTATCAAATACTGTTCTCACATTTGGAGTGGGGCTCCTAAAAGCTCCCTCAAAATGCTTGACTCAATACAGAGGAGAGCAATTAGACTGATAAATGATCCATCTCTTACCGCCTCACTACCCCAACTTTCACATAGACGTTTAGTCTCTGCAATTTGTATATTCTATAAATATCTTCATGGATAATACTCATCTGAAACAACATCAATAATTTCCCCACCATGTACTAAACCCATTGGAATACGTACAGCCAACTCCCAATATCCCTTCACAGTACACCTTGAAATCCAAAGAACAAGTTTCTTTTCTTCCTCCTCCATCCCTGCTACTGCTGTACTGTGGAAGTCTTCGCCTGCTGTATTTCCCAAGGAATACAATGTCAACAATCGAATGTCAACAAGTTTCTCCTTTCCCATCTCACTATCCATATACGGTACTAAAGTACTATAGGTTGACCAGCCAATCTCCAGTATATGGGCCCAACATAAAAAAAAAAAAAAATAATAATAAATAAATAAATAAAAATATATATATATATATATATATATATATATATAGATATATACATACACACACATATACTATTCACCTCCATTTCATTCGCCTTAGTTCCTGTATAAGCCACTGGTTCCCTCATTCCAGTAATATCACCGCCTGGATGATATATTCTTGAAAAGTAGAGTATATTTTCATTGCGAACTTCCTTTCATAATCTGCTTTTGCTTTTCTAACCACACTAGTTATCCTTCTGCCTGTGCCTGGTATTGTTCGTATGCCTGCAGGTCACCTTTCTCCTTAAATTCCCTCCACAACTGTTTCTTTTTTTTTTTTTGCAGCTCCAGATTAATGGTGTTATTCATCCATTTAAATCCCACTTGATTTACTCTCCTTTATCATATCACCTGTTTTCAACCTTTATCTCTCCCCAACCCAATAGCTAACATTTCAGTCCTGATATTGTCATAGTCACACTTCTTTGGACTTTCCCCAATGTTTCTACATCACATTGAAAACAAGGTGACCAAATCTAAGCACAACAGTCCCAGTGGGTGTCTGACCAATGCTATATTAACTTATAAATTACTACAGGAATTCTATAAAAATGACAAAAGCAATTTTTCAATAAATAGGTGGTAGGGGAGGGTCACACTTGGAAGTTGTGGTCAGTGAGGATGTGCAGACAAGGTTCTTTCTTTGAAAGTGGTGAATGAGTGAAATGTACTGTCAGAGCTGGTTGAGCATCCCAACAGTGAATAAGTTTAAGATCTTTTAAGTGTTGATGAGTATTATGCTAATGGATAATGTGGGTCTCCTGCAATGTGTCTTTTGACTCTATGGAGTATCTGTATAAATAATAATATTATTATTATAATATGAGTAATGAGACTCATTCACACATCTATCATACCTCGTTTTAAAATCATTGACAGACGAAGCACTTACAAGTGAGTCAGGTAATGCATTCATTCATTCATTCACCACTCTCCAGCAAAAATTCTAATATTCATGCCCTTGTTAACCACACTCTTACTTAATTTCCAAGGATTACCTCATGTTCTTCGACTGCTATCCCACTGCTGAAGCATTTTCCCTGAATCAATCTTATAAAAACCTTTTTTTAAGATTGATTCAGGGACTTAAATGTTTCTATCATATCCCCTCTTCTCTCTCCCCCAATCAACCAACTTCAGTAACCCATAAATTCTCAATGTAGGAAGCATTCCTTACACCACTCACCAACTTAAGTCACTCACCTGTGAATCTTTTCTACCACTTCCTCATTTCTAAGGAATCCAGGCGACCAGACCTGAGCACAGTATTCCAGATGTGGACGTATTAACTCCTTATAAAGAGGAATAATAACTTTATATCTGCATGTTAGTGTGTTCTTCAATAACCAAGAAATCCCAGGAGCTATCTTGGACAAGTATGTGTGAATATATGCACTGTAAAGCTGCGTAACTTAAACGATATTTCTTAAAACGAAAACCAAAATAATTATATAAGTCATGAAGTATTCTTAAAAGAAGAAAAAATCTACATTTAAATACAAAAATTATAAATTTCGAATCCTAAAATTGGTTGACTAACCTCTTAGAGAACATGTTATTCACGGAAAAAATTTTTCATGTTGAAAAGATTAAGGAAACAATCTTGGTATGCTGTTTCATTCTCTTATTTAAAAAAACGCATCCTAAATATTGCGAAAAATCCTGTATCAAAATCAAGTCATATCATAACAAAACAAAGCATATTCAAACAAAAACATATCGCAAAAACTAACGAACCAAGCTACTCACAATACCCCTAATCTAAAGACTTCAAAAATATGACAAAGCGTCCCCTAGTAAAATGTCCGTAGCGGCATAGTCAACACGTGCGTAAAGAAAAATAACACAGAACTAAAGACAATATATTTTCGAGGGGAACAAAAACAAAGTACAATACTGTACTTATTATTATTCAGTGTGATGCTATTTACAGAAGTCAGTAACTATAAATATGTTCCTTTACAAAGATGAGAGAAAATTTATAAATCTTCTAATTTGTCGATTATTGCAAATCAATGAAGAAAGTAGCCAGTTAAATAATAATAATAAAAATAAAATAATAATAATAAAAATAAAATAATAATAATAATAATAATAATAATAATAATAATAATAATAATAATACCTTTTCCTATTTCACCCCTAATGACCGTATCGGGACTCTTTTTCTCCCGAACTTTCTAGCAATCGGTAGGGAGCTCATCGACTAAATCTCTTAAAGAACATGTTATTCAAGAAAATCAAGCAGGACAGGATTTAAGGTTGTTGCGAACCTTACGCTCAAACTTTTAAGAGAGTGCCTGGGTAAATTTTAGTTTATCTATATATACTGAGGCGAGCTTTTTACAATGTGAGGCTGTAAACCGTGGCTTATCCTGGTTCTCTAATTAGTATGGCCAACAGCATATTTTACTCAGTGGGTGGATTAAAATCATGAATTCCTCCATAAAAAAAATAAAACAACTAATTTCGGCACCAAAGATTCAACTAAAAAAAAGAAAAAGAAGAACGTTTCATTTGTTCACTGATGATGCAAAGTTGGGTAGGACAATAGTGATGCATAAAATGTCAAAATCTTGCAGGATGATTTGGATAGATTGGAGGTCTTGGCTAAGGAGAATGGATGTCAATTTAATGTGACAAAATGTAAAGTTATGCATTTTGAGGTGAAAAGATTAGCAGCAGTATACCACATTGATGGAACTGTACTCCAGGAGATTGATGAGGCCAGGGACTTGTCAGTGTTGGTGGATAGGGAGATGAAGTTTAGTGGCACATTGCAAAAGTGGCTAAATTAGCTCATCAACTCCCTTGGGTGTTGAAAAATACTTTGACAAGCAGAGACAAGCAAGTCATTGTTCATCTGTACTGAGCCTTGATAAGACCTCATCTCAACTACTGTGCCCAGATTTGGTCACCTAGGTTTCTTCTTGATGGGGAAGATGTTGAGAGGATCCAGAGGCGAGTGACCAAGATGATAGCAAGTCTATGGAATGAACCTTATGAGAACAGATTGAAGATTTGTAGGTTGCAGAAATTGGTTGATTGGTGGAAAAGAGGAGATATGATTGAGACATTGCTGAAGGGTTTCTATAGGATTAATTCAGAGGATATTTTTGAGATCAGGACTGGTGGTGGGAGGACTAGGGGACATCTATGGAAACTGGGCAAGAGTGAGGTTAATAAGGGTGTTAGAGCTGGGTTCTTTACTTTTAGAGCGGTAAATGAGTGGAATAAGCTGGCAGAGTCTGTTGTGGGTGCTATGACAGTGAATGAGTTCAAGGCAAGGTATGATAGATACTGTGAGAATGTCGAATAGTTGTGTGAACATGATGTTTAGATCCTCCCTCGATGAGTCTAAGGACTCATTGGAGTCGCCCGTAGTAATAATGATGATAATAATAATAATAATAATAATAATAATAATAAACTTATACCAATTTTTAGTTTTAAATGAAAAGGCTTCGTTTCACATACAGATGACTGAAAGCTTGATACCTACTTTCGAAGCCACCACGGCTCAGTAGATATCCATGATGCCCTTTAATAGGAGAGACCTGAGTTTGAAAACGGCCTAGAAGATCAAAAATCTTTATAAATCTTTTAAATTGAAGATGAGTTAGTTGAGCTCATTTACAGATGACAATATTTTATCTACCATAACAGAAAAATCAGCAGAATACACTGGGCTGAAAACCTTAGTTGCTTGGACCATAGTTGTTGCATTTGTTTGGGATTACAAACAATCACATCATCTACTGCCAACTAAATTTGGTATCCACATGATAAATTAAACGGGAACTTGAATTAGACACCAAAATGCTTTCACAATCAAACAAGCATTACTGAATGTGAGGTTTAAGGATGTCTGATTTTATTCAATATTATATATACAATATACTAGTGTGTATACCATATATATATATATATATAATTCTATATATATAATTCTATATATATATATAGAATTATTAATTCTATATATATAGAATTAATAATTATACTGACTAGACCCCGAGGAGTATAATAAAAACCTTTAATGAATCTCAACTAGTTTCATCGGAGTTCCGACTTCTTCAGGTGAGTAAGAAATAACTAAAAACTTCCAAAAACTAATACGGTAAAAAATGGGCTTTTCAGTTTAAGACAAAAGAGTTAGAAGAATAGCAACAGTCATATTTGAATTACAGACCACATGGCATTATTAGCGTGAGTTGATGTTGAGTGATATCTGATTTTAGAGCGCCAGTATTGTATTACTGCAATATGGGTATCAGGCAAACTGTAACTTAGATTGCTGTTCATGTGTGAAGGATCCAGGACTATTTCTTTAGATTCTACAATGCGTCTTTCAAATATATATATATATATATATATATATATATATATATATATATATATATATATATATATATATATATATATATATATATATATATATATATATATATATATATATATATATATATATATATATATATATAGGCGTGAGAGAACATAGAAAGCCAATAAAAAACACACTAGAAAGAAACATTGCGTCACTATAAAACTATAAATTCTACTATAAACCACAGTTAACTTTGAACTGGAGCTACAGTCCGTGTTAAAGTTCAATTGTTGGACGCCTGTGCGCGAGTGGCTTCACGAGTGCGCCAATATCTGACAGCAGAGCTGAATGAGTCCGGTAAATTGTAGCTGAGGTTACTGTTTATATGGAGAGGGTCCATGACAATTTCTTTAGACTCGACTATGCGGCGTTCTACCTCGTCGTGGCATATGTGAAGGTTTGAAGTTGTTGTCCAGTTTATCTCATGTTGGCGGCCTAAATTATTTGTGTTTACTGAAAAGAGGACATGACTTGAGAGGGCACTAGCTCCGATTCCTTTGTAAGCAATGTCTCTTCGGTCTTCTTCGAGACGTAGAAGGTCGGATTTTTCCGTTTGGCCATAGTATGGTTTTCCGCAGTCACATGTGATTTTGTACACACCTGGGAATTGTAGATGGTTGTGAGCTTGTTTGTATTTGCTTAAACTTGATCTTAGTTTGGGAAGAGTAGAGAAGCACGATTTTATGTTAAACTTTCCCAAAATTCTTCTTAGTTTCTTGGAGAGCATGCTGATGTATGGCAAGGAGATATAACCTTTGGGGTCGTCCTGTGTTTCTACGTTGTTTCTTTGACGGTGGTATAGTTGTTTATTGATAGTTTTTGAAATGTTGTAGTTCATTTTTTAGCTCTCCTTCATCTGACAGTTAAGATCTGGCACGATGCGCTAGAGTTGAGATGATGCCACTGTCCCGGATAGTGATGTGAGGACGCATGCAGTTATCTGTCTGTCTGCGTAGGTTTTATAAAGATGGAGATACTTATGGAGTCAGTTGTCTTAGTAAGTTTTACGTCCAGAAAAGGTAGAGATCCATTTTCTTCAAATATACACACACACACACACACACACCAAGTGATTCAGGAGTCCTTGAAGTTAATTGGCCTCTTTAGAGAAAAATAAGGTATTGTTTGTTTTCTTGAGATCTGGGAAGCATGATGGCCTCTCGATTCCAGTAATATCCTCGGTCCCATTGGAATCGAGAGACTAGCACATCATACATGAGCTGTGGAGATACTGTCATTCATAAAAATGAATCCTTCTCCTCTAGCACAATGGAACAATCGAACCTCACGTTGAAGGACCTCGTTACAATTTTATTCACCAGTTATAGTCTCTTTTTTGGCACCTATGGCCCCTCTACATCAATTAAGCATAATGCTTCCCCCACATCATGACTCCAGTAACACCGTATTTATTCCTTTTAAGAACATTCTCCCAATGGTAAGTAGTACCACTTTCACCCGAGATCAGATGTCTTCTAGAATCGGAGGAAACACTAAAACGACTCTCATCCGTAAAGAATTAGCCCAATGCTATGTTGTTCAATTTTTATGGACAGAATACCCACTTTAAAAATAAAGGAATGCTGGGAAGCTTATCAAATCTTTTGGCGTATAGGCCTACTTGTGTCAGAAGCCTTGCCACAGTTTGTCGAGATATCTGCGTGCTTCTGCTTGCATAGGGTCGACTTGCAAACTGATCTGCCGTGGAGCATCGATTACGTTTTGCTATTATAATCAAAAATTTGCTTTCGTGCTCCATTGTAGAGTGCTGACGACCTCTTTGCAAAGGTCGGGAACACACTGCTCTGGTTTGAAATTTTGCCCAGAGCCTGGATACAACGATAAGATTGGATTATCTCATGTGGATTATCTTATTTCGTAAAAACAGGAAGATTTGCTTTTACTTGGCTAGAATCTTAGGTTAGCCTAAACAGTCTGGAGTTGCAGAGCATGCTATTACTAAAAGCCATACAAGAGAAGAGTTCTTCATAAAAGTCGGTTCCTTATAGAACAGTTTTATAAAGAAACGCGTGAAACTTTACTTCACTCTTTCTTTTTAAACAGATCTCAAGGTCTATGTTTGTGGGAAATAGTACTTTTAAAATCAGCTAATCTTTTCAGTCTCTATTTTGCCTAATAAATAAATAAATATATATTTTGTAAAATAAGTTAGTAAATTTACTGACGTTTTTTTAGTTATCTTACATTTGGTTGGTGGGGGGGTTGCATTGTCTATTAATGTTCAATTGCCATTAGATAATCTTGTATTAATGATGTCTATGATCCTTAGGCGAAAATTCTACGTTGATAAAGATTTTAGGTGAATTTTCCTCCTGTGTTATAATCTTCTAGATTCTAGATGATGTGTTTGAGACACTACAAGATATCCAAGTTGTTCCTTCACGAAAAGAACTTCCTTCAATCACAATCGCTTAACGAAAAATTTTGATTGAGTGCTGCTGCGTAACCTCTGTTCGCGAGATACGAAAATTTGAATGCGTTCTCGCTTTCTACTTGAAATTGTCAATTATACAAATTGCACAATTACACACACACACACACACACACACACACACACACACACACACACACACACACACACACACACACACACACACACACACACACACACACACACACACACACACACACACACACACACGATCCTCTAGAAGTTAAGTCGTTTCAACCCGTATTTTACACAGAAAAGTCAGCGTCTGTTTAAAAAACACACCTCTAGAATGTATATAGTTTTATTTAAAAAAATCATGATTTATACATTAATTAGCTCAATGTAGCTAATGGTGTTATTACTATTATTATTTTGATAATCTTCATGCAGTCAACAGACTCATCGTGGGAGGCCCACTCATCCAGCAACAAGCCTATCATAATATGCTTTGAAGTTATTTGCACTACCTGCACTCACAATGAACTCAGGCAATGTATCCCACTCAATCTGTTCCTCACACCCATCTTCACCACATCTCTATACGACTTCCAGGAATGGCCTCTCATTCTTCTCATGATAGCATCCACTAATTTTATAATTCCTTCTTCATTAATCTGGTAGAATCCTTTACTAATGTGAATGTCTCTATCATATCTGCTCTTTTCCTCCTATCCACCAACTCCGTAGTACATTCTCTCAAACGTTCTTCATAGCCTACACTCTCAGAGTCCTCATATAATTTTGATTATTCGTCTTTAGACCCTCTCTAGTAGTTCCACATCACAAGAAAAATAGATGACCACAATAATCGATAAGTGGATTATTGAGCACAATAATCCATATGTCGTCTCACCAATGCCTTATATAGAAGCATCACCTCCTTATCCCTATATATCAACGTACTTTTTATCATATCAGCTATACAATGTACCCTCAGATCTTCAGTTCACTGTCTATCATCACTCCACATCTCGAATCTCATCCACTTCCTGAAGTACAGCTCCACCAGTGCAGTACATAGCCTTATATCTCTATATCCCAAAGTGTAGAACATAACATTTATTAACATTAAAACTGCAACCCCACTCATTTGTCCAACTAAAAGTCTATTCAAATCTTCCTGTAGGGAATTAACATCAGCACTACTCCTGATAATTCTACCTGACGTTGCATAATTGGCAAATATTTGAAGATCTACAGTCAATCCATATGAAATATCATTAACAAACACGTTAAACAGTAGCGGCCCAAGAACAGAATCCTGAGGAACATACCCCTAGTCACCTCTTTTTTGAGACACAACTCCTTCATACAGAACTTGCTGGTATCGTTCATAGATATAACTAAAATGTCTATAACTGAAAATTTCTACTCTCAAACCATACTTTTGGAGATGTATTATTTGCTTTCTGTCCACTGCGTAGCAACCTTCCCTACTGCAAGATTTTTCACTTAGTAACCAGGAAAAGGGCATGGCTAACTCTTTTGCACATTCTTTTAAAATATATGGTGATATGTCATCCTTTCCTACAGCCCTATTAACATCTAACCAGTGTTGGCCCCACTCATTTGTTCAAGCTAAAAGATTTGAAAACAATGTAAGGCCTGTGTAGCTCAGTGGAAGCAACGTTGCATCTTCTGTGGTAGGCTGCCCAAAGATAGATTTATAGTTCAACTCTAGTCGCTGACTGGAGGAACTTTTTCTTTCTTCGACCGGATCCTGAGTTAGTATAGTTAGTTAGTTTACTTAGCTCTGGTACGGGCAAGATCCTAAGTTAGTCTCTGCTATGGGCAAGCGGATTTTAATCCCATAAACTGGAGAAAATGGACCGTAGGACCCACATCATTTTCACCAGTAACATACCTTGTTATGATTAAGTATCAAGAGATGGCAGCACTAGTTTGCCGGTCTCTTCATCGGTGGAGGCGTGTAAATAGTGATGGTCACGGGCCCACTTTCTCTAATTGGTTACCGGTGGAGGTTGAACTGCCCACTCAGGTTCCAAAAAAGTCAGATAGGGATAAAAGACCTCGCCTGCTCCCTATAAATGAATAAAAGACGTTAGCTTATTTTTATTATTTTATATTATTTGCATTTAAATCAACATTATAGATTTTGAAAACTACAAACTTAAAAATAAATTATTCTGCTAACACCTTTCATTACCCAAATGGAATAGACCGTTTAGTCCTATATAACTTTTGGAGGCTAAATTGAAGCTATATGCTAAAACTTAAAAAAAAAAAAAAAAAGGTAATGAAACAATAGAAGATGATGGGAATGGAATGTATTTGCCTGAGTACTAAGAGTTCTGAATGCTAAGAGTACAAATGAGTTTAAGCTTCTGGTTACAGGCAGGAGTGGTTTTCTGTAAGTCTGTGGACTTCTGTAATATATGAATACTTATTTCACATTGCAGTGTAATATAATATATATTTATTATATAACTTATGTATTTGTTAATGGTATAAACCTCTCCCTCGATCAGGTTTTGACTCCAAGGAAGTTGTTGTAATAATAATATAAATAAATGAAACTTTTAAAGTTTTTCATACGATGTTTTGTTTCTCTTATATAATTAAATAATTTTGTTTATTTGATAGTTGACCTAGGAAAAAGCGTTGCCTCTGTATTTTCATGGCACAGTGATTATTATTATTATTATTATTATTATTATTATTATTATTATTATTATTATTATTATTATTATTATTATTACGTGACACCTCCAGGGAGTCCATCTACTCTACAACTCTCTGTCTCCACCCTCCAAGTATAACGAGCTTCAACTTTACTGACTCCAATCGTGAAGAAAGATGCTTTTCATATTCCCTGCTGTCTGAATGGATACAGTGAAGAAAAATGTTTATGAGCAATATGCTCGCCCTGAGAGGGCAGAAGGATTATAGATCATTTCTTGAAATCAGGATGGCTTTAGGTCTTTTGTGTTTGTTCAGATCCATTTCATCATAGTCAGCAACTTGTTGCACCAGTGGATTGGGATGCGTAGAAGTTTTTAGGAAATACTTTGCTGCAAGAGACTGGAGGAAATAATATATAGGGGATGTCTGTGTCCCAATGAAGTCGAACAACTCTGACAAACCACGGGGCGTTCAGAATTATACGAATACACTTGTTTTGCACTCTCTGCAGTTTAAGGATATTAGTATCAGCTGTGTGGCTCCATGCTGGCGAAGCATATGCGATTATAGGACAAATGGAAAGTTTGTAGAGGAGCAGTTTGATTCTGATGTGTAATTTACTCTTTCTGTTCATTAGGGGACAGAGCTGGGAGATGGCGTTTGATGCCTTTGCACATGAGTCCTTGATGTGGTGGTTGAAGTCCAACAGTACACCAAGGTGTCTGACTTCTGTTTTCCAAGGAATTTTGCCGTTAAACAAGAAGATATCCCCTGTAGGAGACCCTGTTCTGGAAAAGAGCATGGCTATGTCTTCAAGGGGTTTACTTGTAATCTCCAATTGGAGAACCATTTTTCTAATATTTGGATATTTTCTTGGAGTTTTTTGGTGACTAGGTTTGTGCGAAGAGATCTGATTAGTATTGCTGTGTCATCAGCCAAGATAGATGACATTGGATAAATAAAGGCAAGGTATGACAGATATTGTGAGAATGTCGATATGATGTTTAGGGCCTCCCTCGATGAGTCTAAGGACTCCCTGGAGTCGCCCGTAATAATAGTAATAAATATCGAGAACAGAATTGGAGCCACTAATGATCCTTGCGGAACATCAGCCAGAATGGGGCACATAAATCTGTTGCTGAGGTATGATTGGATCAACTGTACCATCTGTACCGGGATGTTAATGGCTATGAGCTTGTGGAGCAGACCATAATGCCACACCTTATGGAAGGCCTTGGCCATATCCAGAAAGACAACTCCGGTAAGTTAATGCCAATTGTATGTAGCCAATGTCATCTATCTAATATATTGAGTTAGTCTATGGATCTGTTGAGTGGTGCTATGATGTTGACAGAATCCAAATTGTTCATATGGGAGGTTATTCAGTTTATTTACTATGGATTGGAGTCTGGTGAGGATGACCCTTTTGGCAATCTTTCCCAGGTTTGAAATCAGGCTAATGGGACGATAATTTTGCGGTAGATGTGGGTCTTTGCCTGGTTTATGAATGGAGGTTATATAAGCAGTTTACCACGTGGAAGAGAAATATCGGAATCTAATAATCATGTTGATTATGTTGGTAGAGTGCACTGGCTCTGCAGGGTAGTAACTTAATAACTTTATTGGTGATGCCACCTGGACCAGGAACTTTTTTTTTGTTGTTAACATTCTTAATGATCTCGTAGATATCTGCTGGTGAAGTACGGTCTATTTGATTAGTACATACATCAGGAAGTTTTAGTACATGTCTCACCTGACGATGAATTTTATACAAGTGGTTGAAATTTAAGTTTTTATACATAGGTCGACGCTGCCCTTCTAAATTTTTTGGAATGGTTTTTGCCTTCTCTGCATCCGTGTGCACAAGGCCCAGGTCCGATTGTAGAGGGGGAAGAAATTTGTTTTTGTTTCTGAGATTCCTCAAGAGTCCCCAAATAGAGTGATCAGCAGGTGAAGAAAGAAGCCTTATCCTCCCATAATCGATCCCTGTGGGTTTTGAGGGCATCTCTCACAGCTTCATTTAATCTGTTAAGAATTCTTCTGTTTGAGGCGCGCGAGTATTGTGAAACCTTTTTCTAGCTTTATATCAGGTTCATAATATCCTCCAGTAACCGATTTGTTGTGAAGTGAGTTGTGTAAGAGGTGACTGCCATTATGACCGCATTGATTTGCTGAGTAAAATTTTTGAATGATGTTTCAATTTCTTGCTTTGACCTTTTAGGAGGAACAGGGCCAATGAACTCTGGGAGTGCTTTTGCTAATTTTTCCCAGGATGTGAATGAGTGTGAGGGGGGAGACAGGTTGTGTTGCGTTATCAGCGATAAAATCACTGGATCATGGTCTGATGACAGCTCGTTTAATGTTCTTAAATTATATTGAAATTTAACATATTGCAGGATGGTTATATCCAAGATGTCAGCAGTGCCACTCAGGCTATGATGAGTAGGTTTAGTGGGCCTGCCACGACCGCGCAATTGAATCTTGTGTAGCAGGCGAGGATGCGTCCATTGTTGTTTGTGATTCTACAATTCCACGCCGGGTGTTTGAAGTTTAAGTCCACAGCAATAATAATGGGTTCTCTAGCATCTAGGATAACATCTAGATCTGTGTGCGGTAGTGTTTTTTGGGGTGAAAATTTATGCAGCATACATCTGTATGCTGCATAAATTTATTGGGGGGGGGTTGTTCACTGCATGGTGTTGGATATAATTTTTAAAGAAGACTGCAGAGCCACCACCTCTGTAATTTGGCCTCTCAGTTCTGTAGATGTCATATCCCCTAATTTTGGGTTGCCCGATGGCCTCATATGTGTCTCACTTATCAAAAAAACATCTGGCTGAAGTGTCTCTGAGTGAACTCAGAATGCTAATGGCCTCAAACACAAGATGATGGAGCTCCATCATCTTGTGTTTGAGGGTATCAGCATTCCACATTACGATCTGTAAAGAGTCTGGAGTTAGTTTATTCTTGTTCATCAATAAGTGCTGACAGGATTGATCGAGTTTCATATAGAAATCTTTTTTTTAGCAGCTGGTGAAGAATTGGACCTGCTGAAATCCTGTAGCATATTTGCCAGCGAGGCAGTAATGACAGTTATCAGGTTTGACTGCGCTGCTGATTCATTTGATTCTGTTCCTTCGTTGTCGTTTTGGGACGGCCACGTCTGCATAAGTTCTTGCCTACCGTTGGTAATTTGTTCTCTTAGGAGCCTCAAACTGCAGCTGTGGGACTTCTGTCACATATTGTTGAGACTGTAGTCCCAGAGTTGTAGGTGTTCGTGAGCTGATAGAGGCAAGTGATTGTCTATTTGTTTCGGACCGTCTGTTGTTCGGATTGAACACATCCTTTATAGTTAGCTGGCGAGGGGCACCACAGTTTGCACAAACTAGCTGGGTGGTTTTTTGGCTTTGTGCAGGTGTGAGTCGAGTGTCTCTTGGCACATTTCAGGAATTTATACTTTGCCTTGCAGAGTCTCTGAGCATGGCCAAATCTTTGACACCTGTGGCATTGTCCAGTTGAAGCTTTCTTCCTCAGAGGCTCTGGGGATGATTCGGAGTCCACAGACTGATCTTAGGTCATAAATATTTTTATAAGCTTTATGGATCTCCACTAAAACCAGAGGCATAGGGTTTTGTCAGCTCTAGTCATCCTACTGACCTTAATAGGTGGCAGGTCTTGGTGGTGGAGGTCCACCTCTATTTCATCTGTAGTTACATCCTCTGTAACATCTCAGAGGACCACCTTCAGATTCCGCTCCAAGCCGAGACAGTATGCATGTCATTGAGTATTACTTGAATCTAACTCTTTGGTCAGCTTTCTATAGTCCATTACGGTCAGGCTGGATTTTGATGGCATCATCCATGTTCTTAGCAGAGATACTGTATTTGTAAGTTTGCCATGGTGGACCGTAAGTGTGTCCATTTTTTTCTTTTCCCGGAGGACGATCAGTGGCACCCTTTCTTTGGGGATTCCGAGGGATCGGAACTGGGAGTGTCACTTTCCATACCTGAATCCATGGGAGGTTCTGCGTTGGTGGTTTTGTGCTTCTTGCACGCACGGACCTCTTCAAAGTCTAGGGGAGTGGAAATTATCAAATCCAGCTTCTCCTTCATCTGGACAGTGTCTTCTCCCTCCTCAACTTCTCCTGGTAAGGAGTAGAAATTAAAGATGCCAGGCCATTTGCGTTCGACTTTTCTTACAATCTTTTTGAGAATGCTGAGCGCCTGCCCTTTGTTGAACGAGTCAATGTAAGCGTTATCTTCTTCCTAGCAGATGGTGATGATAACACTACAGTAGTTAATAAGCTGTTATTTCTAATTGTCTCCGTAGCGCAATTGGAAGAACGACAGTACATTACGCCCTTCGATTGGAAAAGGCCTGATTTCGATTCCCGTCGTGACGGGAGGAATATGGGCTTTTTCAATTGAAGGTGAGTTAGCCGATCTCATACGGTGGTAGCAGGGATTTTCTCCCGGAAAATCGGGTTTTTCATCCCGCATGAAGACAAATCGGCCCTTCTGAACACACGCAATTTACAGACAAAAAAAAATACTAGCTGTGGTGGTGGCCAGCAGATGGCGCTGACTTTGATGATTGGTAGTAGCGTTTCGATAGTGGTGGAGACGGAGAGTTGTACAGTGGGTGTTCTCTCGCGATGAGTTTTCGGACTCCTTGGAAGTATCACGAATACTACTACTACTAATAATATATAAGCCAATAATGGCGATTCTAACGAAGGTGTGTAACGGAAGCAAAAATTAGGCCTAGCAAATCGTCCTCGTTGCAATTAGTTTTCTGGAGTAAAGTACTTACGTAGAGTAACCAGAACTGTACATCAGATAACAATACTACCTCGATCATTCTATGCACCACACAAACTCGAAAAAAAAAAAAAAAAACCTGAAATAGACGAATACTGATCAAATTCACCCACAATTCATAATCGTCGCAATTCACCACTCAAATTCGCCATCTTTTCTAACCACTACAACGAGCTGCAACTACATCAATTATTAATTGTGCTTGTTTCTATCAGATGACACGTGACAGAACACATCGCAAAAAATTAAACAGGCCAGCTGCACTTAACTCAGTTCAGAGTTAGGTGCGTTGTACTGTATCACTTACTATACTATGTGCTTCGGTGTTGTAATTTCTTATTATTATACAAACGCCTCCTAGAGGTGTTTGTATAATATCTGTTTAATTGCGACTTAAATATATGTTATATTAAATTACTTATGTTTTCGCTATGAAACTGACTCATGTAACTTTACCTTTTAAAACATTTACGATAGTTTTAATACTTAGGTTATTGGAATAATTTTATATTAAAATCACCAAAAATGTCTTGAAATATTACTAACACTTTCCGTTATTCGAATTAATGTGTTGTTTCCTGAGGTCAAAATATGTACCGGGTTTGCTTTCTGGGAAACCGAGAACTCTAGCTGGCAAGAAAATGTTTCGCTTTAATTCATGTTTGAAGGTAATTTTCGTTTATGAAGACTCGAGCTCAAACATAACTTTCACTTAAAAAAAGAAGTTTGCAATGAAATAAATTTAGTTCACGTTAACTGTTTTCACTTTACTTTTCAAAACGAGTGTTTCAGTTGCCTGAGAAAAGAGCTAGATATTTAGTTACGAAAGTTAAGTAGATTAAGTATTTTAGATTTAGGTAAACCAACGTTTATCGAGTTCTTTCATCATAGGGATTGAGGTGAAGGTCAGTGGCAATGTATATAAGATTGAAGGTCGTTGTTGCAGATTGCGTCTTGCTGTCTCGTCAAGTGACACTGTTCAGAAAATCGGTTGTTAGAATGGTGAGTTCCATTTTTTTTTTTTTTTAATTAAATCTGTTTCAGTGTATATATTTAAATGTGTATATGACAGTTTTAATTTTTAAAAAAATTAATTTTTTAGTCTCCTTTATTCATCGAGTAGCTATATAAAATGCATTCTGTGTGACGTTTTTCATATCAACAGGTGAACTATTTTTGTATTGGATCAACATGGAATATTGAGACCCGCGATTGGCTGACATATGTTCTACCATTATGGACTGGACCTGTATTTTTTTCTCCCATTGTCGGATCTGTAAAAGATGTAAAACGCAGATGCGCGTTTTTCATCTTTTACAGTTGATGTAATGATTTATGCTAATCATATTTCAGTTGTGTTGTATTTGGAAACCACTTTTACCTATCCTTAAGTGAAAGTCATTTAGGATTTTATTATTATTCAGCACCTACATGGAGTCCCAAGACTTATTGTGGGGCTCGTCTTAGACAACACAAAATCTATCATACCACTCCTTAAACTCATTCAACATTTGTGCTCTCGCCACCCAATCAGGCAATGCATTTCATGATTCAGTCACCCTCCATGCAAGGAAATCACTCCTCACTCTTTTGCTCATGACTTCCTTTCACAACTTCTAGGGACAGTCCCCTTATTCTACTGTACAGAACTTCCAGTATCAACTTTGTAGCTACCTCTCACCAGTTTATATGTCTGCTATATCCAATCTTGTATTTACCAAACCTTGTAGTCCATGTTCCCTCAGTCTGTCCTTATAACTGATATTGTACTGTTCTGATATTATTTTTATCTGTCTTTGCATTCTTACCAAGGTTAATTTATACACTTCAAATCTGAGTGACCAAATCAGAACAGAATAGTCTGGGTGGTCTGATTAGGACTTTATACAATGGATTAGAATTCTATCTCTCCTGGTCAGCATCCTTCTCACTACTGCAGCAATCCTCTGGGTTATTTTCATCACATTTGTAATGTGTTCCCCTAACATCAAGTTTCTATCAGTAATCACTCTAGGGCGCTTTGTCTCTTTCACTTTCTCTAGTACAGTTTCTCCAAAAGAGTATGCAGCCTCCTGTCAATGTATTCCAAACTTTGACTCTACATATATCATTGTTGAATTAAACTGAAACCCCATTAATTTGCCTATCTCTTCACCTTATTCAAATACTCCTGAAATGCTACCACATCTGCACTGTTACTAAAGACTCTTTCCAACTTCAACCATCTACAATCAGCTGAATTATCCCATGCCATCCATTGATATAAAGATTAAACATTACATGTCCCACTTATAACCTTCTGCTTCCTTGATATTGCTCCCTCATACACAACTATGTTACAGCCAATCCCCAAATCCAATTCACAGACCTGACATCTAAGCTCACGTGCTGTCATTTAAATATTGCTATCAGCCTGTCAAATGCCTTCTGTGTGAGAGAGAGAGAAAAAAAAAAGAAAAAGTGTATGCCTTTTCCTCATCAACTGCTCTTATTACTGTTCCTTAACAAATCCATGCTGACTCTTACAGATAATGTTATCCTCATCTGCCCAATGCTGTATATGATTTCTTACTAATTTTTCCAAAATCCTAACTGCTGAAAGAATACAAGCTAGCATTTGTATTCCTTCAGCAGTTCACATTCCCTCAAAATTCCCACGGTGAAATCCCATTCAATCCTCTTGTGATTCTTTACTTTGAACCCTCCCCATCACTCTAGTATTAAAACCTACTTCTCCAGGATGAAGTACTCCAATAAATGTATACGGCAGAATGATATGCAGACTTTAGGGAGACAGTTGAGTGTATGAATGTGTATAATATGCCCGGGGAAAGTACGAAGGACAACAAATCAGAATGGGATAGTTAGTATAAGGCATCAAAATATGGGTGGGACTAACGGGCCTCTGCATTTCATGTATACTAATGCCAGGAGTATTAGGAACAAGAAGGAAGAATTTTTGGCTCTTCCAAGCCACAGGTTATTGGCATTAGTGAAACATGGCTGACAGAAGATGATATAGCTAGTGGGATTGAATGTGAGCGGTATAGTGTGTTCAGGACAGACAGGGAGAATAAAATGGGGGGAGGAGTGTTATTGATGATAGCTGATGAACTGCAGCCAAGGAGAATAGAAGTTGAACTGCAGGATAAAGAAAAGAGCACATTTGAGGCTATTTGGTGTGAGATTGAGGCTAGCAGAACAAAATATACAATTGGGTGCTGGCTATAGACCAGGTGATGGAATACATGGTGGAGATAGTATGCATAAGCAAATAGAAGCAATGAGTGGAAGGAGGGTAATTATTATGGGGGATTTCAACTATGGTTACATTGATTGGAAGGAGGAGAGGACACATGGGAGGAAGGAATTGGATTTTATGCAGTTATTAAGCGATAACTATATGCGACAGCATGTAATGGAAAATACTAGGGGTCAGAGAGTGCTTGACCTAGTAATTGCATCTGAGAATTTGGCTATAACGAATATGACCACGTTGCCACCAATTGGTGAGAGTGAGCATAGGGTCTTGACTTGGGAGGTGGCTAAATGTGTGGAATTTTCAATTAGGACAGGGTGCATGTGGAATTACTGGGCTAGTAAGTATGACAAGCTTAGGAGTTTGCTTGGTTCAGTTCCATGGCATGTAAAACTGCAAGGGCTGGATGTTGATAGTGCATTGGAGGTGGTTAAGGAGTGTTTGCAGGAGGCAATGGCTGACTGTATACCTAAAGTTCGAATAGTTAATCAAGTAGGGGTTAAATGGATGAATAACACCATTAAGCTTGAGCTGCCAAAAAAAAGAAACAACCGTGGAATGAATTTAAGGAGAACGGTGACCTGCAGGCACATGAACGGTATAAAGTGCAGGCCAGAAGGGTAACGAGTGTACTAAGTAAAGCAAAAGCGGATTATGAAAGAAAATTAGACTAAAGAGAATCCCAAACAGTTTTTTCGATATGTTGCAAGTATAAGAAAAAATGTATACGACAGAATGATTTTAAATAATGCCGATGGTTGAGAGGTAACCGAATCAGTTGATATAGTGGAATTACTGAGCGAGTACTTTGCAAGAGTATATTATCCAGGTGGTGACATTGCAGAAATGAAGGAACCAACAGCATATATGGGAATGGTTGTGAATGAAGTGGAGGTGAATAGTCTATTACAAAACCTCAATGTCAATACATCTGTGGGATTGGATGGTATACCAGCTCATGTCGTACGTGAAGTGGCTAAAGAATTGTCAGTGCCCTTGACCATTTTGTTTAATTTGAGTCTCGGGTCTCTGTTAGTCCCGAGGGGGTGGAAAGAGGGGAAAATAGTTCCACTGCATAAAGGAGGTTCCAATACTGCTGTTATATATTACCGACTGATCAGCATATCAGGAATTGTTGTCAAGATCTTGGAGAAAATACTCGAGGAGAATACAGGATTGGATAGATGAAAATGGGATACTGTATGGGGGTCAGCATGGTTTTGTGAAGGGTAGATCATGCCTTAGTAACTTGCTCAAGTTTTATAACACAGTGACGACCGAACTGGATAAGTGTAATGGGTTTACAGTGATCCTACTGGACCTTACTAAGGCCTTTGACAGGATACCACATGGAATTCTAATCAGTAAACTGCAGCATATGGGGATGGATATAGGGTTGGTGAGATGGATAGGAGGGTGGTTTATTCAGGAGTAGAGTCCAAAAGATGGCTTGTGCTAGTCATGTGCCGCAAAGTTCTGTTCATGGACCACTACTGTTTAATTTTTTCATTAACAATATAGGAAAGGATCTGAGAGGAACTGTTCATTTGTTTGCTGATGATGCAAACTTGAGTATTGCAATAGTGAATGAACAGGATCTCAAAATTTTGCAGGATGATTTGGATAGTTTGGAGGGCTGGGCTAAGGAGAATGGATGTCAATTTAATGTGGCAAAATGTAAGGTTATGCATTTTGGAGTGAAAAGATTAGCAGCAGTATGCCACATTGGTTGAACTGTACTCCAGGAGATTGACGAGGCCAGGAATTTGGGAGTGTTGGTGGATAGGGAGTTGGAGTTTAGGGGGCACATCGCAAAAGTGGCTAAATTACCTCATCAAATCACTTGGTTGCTGAAAAATACTTTGATGAGTAGAGACAAACAGGTTATTGTTCCTCTGTATCTAGCCTTGTTAAGACCCCACCTAGACTACCGTGCCCAAATTTGGGCACCAGGGTTTCTTCTTGATGGGGAAGAGGTGGAGAGGATCCAGAGACGAGTGACCAAGATGATAGTCTATGGAATGAACCTTATGAGTAACTGGTTGAAGATTTGTGGGTTATGGAAACTTATTGATAGGTGGAAAAGGGGTGATATGATTGAGAAATTCAAATTATTGAGCGGTTTTTACAAAATTAATTCAGAGGAAATTTTTCAGAACTGGTGTGGTGGTGGTGGAAGAACTAGGGGCCATCCATGGAAGCTGGGCAAGAGTGTAGTTAGCAAGGGTGTTAGAGCTAGGTTTTTATTTGGAAAGTGGTGAATGAGTGGAATAAGCTGCCAGAGTCTGTTGTGGATACCATGACTGTGAATGAGTTCAAGGCGAGGTATGATAGATACCGTGTGAATGTTGAATAGTTGTTCTTGACATAATCTTAGGGCCTCCCTTGATGAGTCTAAGGACTCCTTGGAGTTGCCCGTACTACTACTAATAATAAAGTGATCATTAAAGAGCTCTGTTTAATGTCCTCTACATTTCCTGATAATTCAAAAGAGAAAGAAAAATTAATACCCAGCCATTAAAGTCATTAACTTTTTTTAATGGCTGGGTATTAATTTTTGAAAGCAAGCATATTAACAGTGCTGATTGTCTAATAAGTATAACAGAGTATTGTTGATGGTGCTTTAATATTGTAACCTAATTTACATGCATTACATTCTTTTATTATTATTATCCTAAGACCACCATATATTATTCTGTTTGTAGTATGATTAGGTTATTAATCATACTACAAACAGGATACTACACCTTAAAGGAAGACAGATGGTGTGAAGAATATCTAGATCTTATAAGAATATCTGTAGGGACAAAAAATATGTGTTGACAATGTTGTTTTAATTATGAAAACAACTAAGAGAATAACAAACACTCATCTAGGAGGTTCCTTTGTCATACACACACAGCTCATCATATCTTGCCTTTAAACATATTCAAATTCTCTGAAGACACAACACTCTCAAGCAAGACATTCCAATCATTCACAAATCTGTATGTAAAAAATCTGCTTTTCGCTCCGTTGTTCATACCCTCCTCATACAGCTTCCTGGGATGACCTCTTGTTCTCTCTTGATCTCCTACCATTTTATGAAAAACCTCTTCAACATTGATCTTATAACAATCCCTTATGAACTTGTATGTCTCTAACATATCACCCCCTCCTATCCACTAGATTTTGTAAATTGCACCTTCTTAACCATTCCTCATGTTCATAATGTTCCAGAGATCAGAAACTACCTTAGTCAGTTGCAGCTGAACCCTTTTCAACATATCCTTGTCCTTTTGAAAGCCAGGTGACCAAATCAGTACACAGTAGTCCATATGTGGCCTAATCAAGGCCTTATACAATGATGTTTTTTTTTTTTTTTTCTGTCTATCTATTGAAAGAATTCCCTAGAATTCTTTTTGGCTTCATTAGCTAACTGCTGCTGCTCACACTTCACTTTTGCTATCCTTACCAATCACCCTCCTTGCCTGTTTTTGTGATCAGGAATACATTTAGACATTGCTTCTACTAGATAGTTCTTAAATATCACCCAAGCAGCATTGATATCCTTTACAGCTAACTCCTCATTCCATGCTACACCTGCAAGCTTCTCACAATCACCTTGTAGTTCAATATATACCCTTTCCTCACATTGCTGGCAACCATAATCACTTCATCATCACTCTTAGCAACTGGAAGGTGATTTGGCTTCATTTATAATAAATATAATTTATAATTTGCTGGCCTAGTTGGCCGGGTGGTTAGCGTATCCGTGCTCCAGCCAAAAGGTTTCAGATTTGAATCCCGACGTGGGTATGGATGTTTGTGATAATCTGTGAAAATACTAGTTCGGCAACTGGTGTCGTTGTAGATGATGATGGCGTTGGTAGTTGCGATTTGTCGTAGTTGTAGAGTAGGTGCCCTCCCTCGATGAGTCTTTGGACTCCCTGGAGGGGTCACGTAATATTAACATCCTCTGATGAGATGATCAAATCCAAGACCCTCAATCCTCATGTGTCCTCTGTTACATACTGCCTGAGGTAGTTGTCCCTCAAAAACTCAACTCATTTTCTTTACTTCCAGTTGTTATCTCATCATCTCAGTCTGTATTGCCATAATTAAAATTGCCCATAATGATCACCCTTTTCTTGTTTACTTGGCTAATTTATATATTTCATGGTCACTCATCCTACCATGTCTTTCCATCAACTTTGTTCTTGTGCCTCCCTTGCACATTCCTCATATGTCAGATGTATCCAGTTTTTAAGGTTGCTGCTCCAAGTAATTCTCTGCATTCCTCTTTTCCTCTACCATTCCTTTCTTCCAGAACTGCTTTCTCTAGACTGTCATGTCTTAGTAAATGTCTGAAATATTTGGACTTTCTTCTTTTGATAGTTGTAAGACCTTTTTTTTCTTCTCTTGTCATTTGTAGAAATTCTGCATTCATTTTCTTCTGAGTGTCCATGATACCTTCATAATTCTTCTTAAAATCCACATATCAAAATCTTTAATTTTATTTTCTGATTCCTTTTAATATTGTTCATATCTCAGCTCCATACAATGGTATTGACCATATATATAGCATTTTGCCAACCTTATCTTCATTTTTATGCTCAGATCTCTAGATGTCAGGACATTTTTCATTGTGTTGAATTCCTTTCTAGCTATTTCAATTCTTCTTTTCTTTCTCTTGTCCTTCTTCCATCGTCTATTATTAAGGTGTTGAGATATGTAAATTTGTCTACTTGCTGAATAGGTATACCATCTATTTTTATATTATTTTAGGTGTTGTCTTTTTCCTGGTTGTTGCCATTGTCTTGGTTTTCTTGGGATTAAAAAGCAAACCATATTCCTCACTCATAATTCTTGTTGATTAGATTTTCTAGATATTTATTTTCTGCCAACAAAACTGTATCATCAGCATATCTTAGATTGTTTATGTTCCTTCCTCCTATTGTGACACTCCTTTTATGTTTTCAGCTCTCTTGTATATTTCTTCAGTGTATAAATTAGAATATTGTGGATAGTATATATCCTTGTCATACACCTCTTTCACCTCTTTTGATAAGGATGTATACTATCCACAATATTCTAATTTATACACTGAAAGAAATATACAAGAGAGTTGAAAACATAAAAGGAGTGTCACAATAGGAGGAAAGAACATAAACAATCTAAGCTATCTAGTCCAAAGAATTGTAAATTCTTTAGACTTCTCATTGTCAACTCTTATTGCTGCTGTTTGCTCCCATTCTGATTTTATTGTGGCACCTGATCAGTTTCAAATGGTTGATTGAATCAAAAGCTTTGGTGTAATCTACAAAGCATATACACTATCGGATCAAAAGTATCCAGACACCTATTCAAAACTGTTATCAGACTTTCCCTGCGACACACTTTCCAGTAGTGGACATTAATATGGGGTAGGTCCACCCTTTGCTTTTATGACAGCTCTAACTCTGCCAGGGAGACTTTCTACCAGGTGTTGGAATGTCTCTGGAGGAATGACAGCCCATTCTTCCTGAAGAGCTGTAGCCAGAGCAGTTTGTGATGTGGGTCGTTGGGGTCTGGAGCAAAGTCGGCATTCTAATTCATCCCAAAGGTGTTCTATGGGATTCAGGTCAGGGCTCTGGGCCGGCCAGTCCACTTCTGGAAAGTTATTGTCCACAAACCATTCCCTCACAGACTTTGCTTTATGGCAGGTAGCATTGTCATGCTGACACAGACAATAGTCATCAACCAAATTGATCTTTTACCATAGACAGTACATGATGGGTCAAAATGTCCTTGTATCCTTTCGCTTTAGATTTCCGTGTAGTGTTATAAGAGGGCCAAGTCCTTTCCATGAACACCCCCCCCACACACACATACACTGTAACACTACCTCCTCCAAATTTCACTGTTGGCACTACATGCGTTTGCAGGAATTGTTCTCCAGGCACTTGCCAGACCTTCCCATCGGGCTGCCACATGGTAAAGCGTGATTCATCACTCCAAATCATACGTTTCCAGTTGTCCACTGTTCAGTGGCATTGCTCTTTACACCACTGCAGGTGGTGCTTATCGTTCACAGGAGAAATGTTGGGTTATGGGCAGCTTCTTGACCATGGAACCCCATTCCTCTTAACTCTTGACACACACAGTCATGGTGCTGGCTGGACAGTTAGTAGCATTGTGGAACTCCCAGGTGATTGTTTCGCTCGATACCTGGCAATTTCCATGAACCACCTGCAACGCTCAACAGTCCCTGTCATTAAATGTGGCCTACTGGACTGTGGTTTTGCCTTCAAGTTTCCATTTCACAATTACATCATTAACTATTGACATGGCCAACTTGAGGAGAGTTGAAATGTCTCTGACAGATTTCTTACTGATGTGGCAACCAATAACTAGTCCACGTTCGAAGTCACTGAGCTCCCTTGACCTACCCATTCTGCTTGTACTTCTTTTCACTGAACAACACACAGCTCTGTGCTTCCTTTTATACCGCCTTTTAAATGAGGTCATAGTGACATCTAGATGTCAGTTTACGAGTTACAGAGGGATGTCTAGATACTTTTGATCAGGTAGTGTGTAAATGTCTCTATCTTTTGTAGATATCTTTTTATTATTGTTTTTAAAGTGAAAATACTATCTCTTGTTCCATTTTTTTTTCCCTTTGAATCCAAATCGATTTTCACCTATTTCCCAGTTGAATTTTCTTTTTTGTTTCTTTTCAGAATAATTTTTATCAGTATTTAAGCAACATGACTCATGATGCTAAGTGTTCTACACTCTGGGCATTTTGTAGCATTGTGCATTTTTGGAATGGGTATGAAGATAGTGTTTCAGATCTTTTGGGAGATAACCTGTGTTGTAAATTTTGTTTGCATGCCATTGTCAAAACATTTATGCCTATATCATTAAGAGCTTTTAGCATTTCCATTGTGATTTCATCGTTTCCTGCTGTTTTCTTATCCTTTAATCCCTGTATTGCATTATATACTTCACTAACAAGAATATCAGGACCATCTTAAGTTGTTTGTATTAGGTTTTTATTCTCTATATGCAATAATTTGCACTGTGATTATAATGAATAGTTGTAATGAACTTCAGGCAACACCTGAATATCACTTGGCAATGCTGTTTGAGCCTAAAATTAGGCTTAATTTAGCTGAAGTGGATATCCTGTACCTATCTACAGCAGAGATAAATGTAATTGATATTTGTTTTGGAAAAAGTATGAACTTTTTATATTTATTGGCAATAAATATTAATTATACTGACATTTTGATTTCATAATAAAACTATTTAATAGATTTATATTAACTTCTTTTAAACAAGAAAATTGTTGGTCTGAAAATTTCATTATTGCAGAGTTTGTTATGGAATTTCACCTCCATACATGTTAAAAATTATAATTATTCATTTGCTGGTAGTCACTTATGAGCAAGCCTCTTCCAAATAGGTATTAATAAGTTTGTAGAACAGCTGATTAGGTCTTAGTGTAATCCACATAACTGTCCATTTATGGTGATATTTTCAGGAGGCACTGATGGTTGAGGAGTATTTTCTCACATGATCTGATGCTCGTTTTTTGTATTCTTCTCTTCATCTCTATGGTCAACCATATAATTCAAAATAATGAGATCTCTCAAATACTCTCTTTATCCATTTTAACTGATGTGGAGGCAGAGCATCCCATTTGTTTGTCATTAATACGTTTCTTCATATTTTGTTTTTTAGAAGGAAGTTGGATCTAGAAAGTAAAAAAATAATAATAAGTAATAAATATGATAGTTTAATTAATCACTTCTCAGAATTCTGATATAGGTGTACAATCATAATGATTTAAATTAGAATGGGGAAATGATACTTCACTATAATCTCTGAAGACTCAAATATGAATTATGTTTAGTTCTGGCGAACTGTCTAGTGCTGATGACATGGAATGCAAGATCTGGTTTATAACATTCTAAACTTGATGTGCAGTCTTTGTAGTCCTTATTTCTGACTTCAACTCTGACTTTGAGCATCTAGCTAAAAGATGGTTGTTATAAGCAAGGAAAAACACAAGGAAAGAAAAAGGGGTAATTTAGCTTTATAGTTGTATACACAGAATGAATTTGTGAAAAATATAGAAATCTCATCACTGGGAGCTAGACCTAGGAATATTGTGGAGGAATGAGTGAATGCACAAGAAAGGGCTGAGATGGCCAGTTATGTTGGGAGAAGGTTTATGTCCAAGGAGGGGTATGTTTCCTCTATACCCCAAGAAGTGAGGTCAGTAAGTTTGCTGCAGAACCAGAAATGAACTAATATGAATGTATGTTTACAAATGCCAGAGATACTTGAAACAAGGGAAGACATTTTAGTATTGCTCGAGTTCATTCACCCACTATACGTGTGATGTATACCCCCAGGGATATGTGCTGGATGTTCAGGAGTACGTGAAAAATAATCAGTAATGGTGGAAAACAATCATTTCCAGTATTTTACATTAAGATAGGCACTGAATGAAAGTGTCAGTATTTAAAAACAGCTATTTTAAAAACAAGGTGTACAATTTATAGAAAAGGGTTTAAAAGAGTTACGCAAGTGGAAAAAGGTTGGGTACCACTGATCTAGCGTGTGGAAAGGCTTATGTGATCTTCTCACATGTCGATTGGATTTAAATGGTATAGATGTGAACACAGATTGATAAGAAAATAACTATTTATTAACTTAAATGCTAATATTTCACCGGTATTATATCCAGCATCTTCAGAGCACACAAACAAAGTTTGTTACAGTTGTTAGACAACTGCAATCCGGTGTCACAGTGGGACTAGTATGAGTAATTGTAGCATGCACCACAAAGACTGAAGTCCTAATTAGGCACCATCTAAGTTAAAAAAAAAAAAAAAAAAAAAAAAATATATATATATATATATATATTTTTTTTTTTTTTAAAAATAGAGATTTAATGACTTTAAACCAAGATAAAATATTAAGTTTTAATGAGAACGATACAACTAGTTTCAGCTTTTTACAGCCTTCATGAGGTATCCACTAAAGGTAGAAAATAATAATAAAAATTGAAGTTTCTAAAAAAACTGAGAATCACAGTTAAAAAAGCAATACATAATTGACATATAAAAAATGTATTTTTTAAGTGGTTCTATCCAACGTGGCATTGTTTATTGCGTGCGTGCTTATAGGTTCTCGTGAACGCCAGTATTGAACAACTGCAGTATGGCTATCAGGGATGTTGTAACTCAAATTGTTGTTTAAATGTTCAGGATTAAGGAGGATTTCTCTGGATTCCACAATTTTCCTTTCAAACTCATCACTGCAGCAAAAAATGTTTTCGGATCTATCCCAGCAAACTGAGTGACTTTGGAGATCATCATGAGGATTATTTGAGAAAAGAACATGACTGGATAATGCAGTTGCATGTGATCTTTTAAAGGAGATGTCTTTCTTATGTTCCTCTATACATAGTTCAATAGATTTATTAGTCTGTCCAAAATAAGGAATATTACAATCGCACCATAATTTATATACACCTGGATATTTTAGGTTGTGATGAATAGGCTTCGAATCACTTATAAGAGAACAGATTTTCTCTTATAAGCGATCCGAAGCCTATTCATCACAACCTAAAATATCCAGTTGTATATAAATTATGGAAGAGTAGTGAAAAACGTCCTGATGTTGTATTTTTTAAGGACTTTAGCCAATTTATTGGAGCCTGAACTAATGTATGGGATGGAGATGCTACCTTTAAAAATAGTAGTTTCTGTAGTGCACTGCCTAGGAGGATCCAGAAGAAATTTCTTAATAGTTTTTTCAGAATATTCATTTTGTTTAAAAATAAGAGAAAGGTGATTAATTTCTTTTTGGAGTTCATCTGTTTCATTTAAAACATAGCGTGCTTTGTGTCCTAAGGTAGAAATAGTTTCGAGCTTTTGTGGTGGAACATAATGAGATTGACAGTGCAGATATCTATTAGTATGAGTGGGTTTTCTGTATATAGATATTTTAAATCTATCAGGGCATCGTGTAAGAATTACATCCAGGAATGGAAGGCAGTTATTTCGTTCTAGTTCGGCAGTGAATTTTATATTGGGATGTTGGTTGTTAAGATGATGAAGAAAATCCATGAGAGATGTGTGCCCGTGACTCCATATGATAAAAATGTCATCAACATAACCACAGTTTTGGTTTAAATGAGAAGGATGATATGGCTTTCGTTTCAAAATCTTTTAGGAAAATGTTTGCTAGAACCAGGGATAAAGGTTGGTTGCCCATTGCTAGGCCTTGGTTCTGTTTGTAAAATTCACTGCCCAACTAGAATGAAATAACTGCCTTCCGTTCCTGGATGTAATTCTTACACGATGTCTGATAGATTTAAAATCTCTATATACAGAAAACTCACTCATACCAATAGATATCTCATCATTTTCGACCACAAAAGCTCGGAACTATTTCTACCTTAGGACACAGAGCACGCTCTCTTTTAAACGAAACATATGAACTCCAAAAAGAAATTAATCACCTTTCTCTTATTTTTAAACAAAATGAATATTCTGAAAAAACGATTAAGAAATTTCTTCTGGATCCTCCTAGGCAGTGCACTATAGAAACTACTATTTTTAAAGGTAGCATCTCCATCCCATACATTAGTTCAGTCTCCAATAAATTGGCTAAAGTCCTTAAAAAATACAACATCAGGACGTTTTTCACTACTCTTCCATAATTTATATACACCTGGATATTTTAGGTTGTGATGAATAGGCTTCAGATCGCTTATAAGAGAAAATCTGTTCTCTTATAAGTGATCCGAAGCCTATTCATCACAACCTAAAATATCCAGGTGTATATAAATTATGGTGCGATTGTAATATTCCTTATTTTGGACAGACTAATAAATCTATTGAACTACATATTGAGGAACATAAGAAAGACATCTCCTATAAAAGATCACATGCAACTGCGTTATCCAGTCATGTTCTTTTCTCAAACAATCCTCATGATGATCTCCAAAGTCACTCAGTTTGCTGGGATAGATCCGAAAACGTTTTTTGCTGCAGTGATGAGTTTGAAAGGAAAATTAATTGTGGAATCCAGAGAAATCCTCCTTAATCCTGAACATTTAAACAATAATTTGAGTTACAACATCCCTGATAGACATACTGCAGTTGTTCAATACTGGCGTTCACGAGAACCTACAAGCACGCACGCAATAAACAATGGCACATTGGATAGAACAACTTAAAAAATACATTTTTTATATGTCAATTATGTATTGCTTTTTTACCTGTGATTCTCAGTATTTTTAAAAACTTTTTTTAAAATTTTTATTATTATTTTCTACCTTTTAGTGGATACCTCATGAAGGCTGTAAAAAGCTGAAACTAGTTGTATCATTCTCATTAAAAACTTAATATTTTATCTCGGTTTAAAGTCATTAAATCTCTATTTTTAAAATGTATCATAACAACCGAGTTGAAGCTCATAATTATATATATATATATATATATATATATATATATATATATATATATATATAATATCAGCGAAATATTAGCATTTAAGTTAATAAATAGTTATTTTCTTGTCAATCTGTGTTTGCATCTATACCGTTAAAATCCAATCAACAACTGATCTAGAGTATTATTGTATAATAATAAAGCGATGCATCTTTTTGCTACTTGTATATTGGAAATATGACTTGTCATATTATTTCAGCTTTGGTATCTCTTCTAGGTGTTGCTCTCAGTGATGAGATCTCAGTAATGGTCGAAACCAGTCTAGGTAGTGGCCCTTTTCATGCACGTCTGAAAGAATGTGTTTTGCATCATTGGATACTTTGGCAATGTGAAGCCTCTATATGCAAGTAGCCTAGTCGTGAAGGTACCTCACATGCAAATTTTGTTTTCTTACACTTGGATAAAGGATTAAACAAAAATATAATTTCTTGGCAAGTTTAATTTATAATAAAATGCTGTATCATCATATTAAAACAATGGATCAGAGATGGTTATAGAAAGTTTTTTGCTTGGTTGCAAAGTGAATTCTAATAGACAAGAAATTATATTTTTTAATCCCTTACTGAAGCATAAGTAAACAAAGTTTAATAATGAAACAACTGAAAAAATTAAAACCAATAGAGGACTCATTCAAGGAAGTGGATTATTACCAATACTCTTCAATATGTACAGTCATCCCTCGACTTACGCCAGTTCGAGAGTTACGTCCTCTCGAAGATACGTCCGTGATCCCATAAGGGAATAAATTACATTTTCGTCTATACTTTCGAACAAGATGCAAGTGAGCGTAAGATAAAGCATGCACGGTGGCAACGGAGCTTTTAGCGGCAACCTCCCTCGGCAGCTGGCACGTGTCTTCAGCAGTTCCTCTGTTGGTTTTGTGTTTGAGAAATGGGTTATTTGTGTATTTATTGTTAAATATTTTGCGATGTTTTGTGCTGAATGGCCCCTACACGCACAATCAAAAAGCTTAGTGAAGAATCACAGAAAAAGAGGTGAGCAATTGATCTTGAGACGAAGTTGCAAGTTATAAAGCTTGTAAGTCTGTCAATGTGATTGCACATGACTTCGGATGGTCTCATTCTACAGTAACGACCCTTTTGAAAAATAAGGATAAAAAAGTAGAGGCTGTGAAAGGATCTGCTTCCATTAAATCGATGATATTGACGAAGCAACGACTAGGTCATATCAGTAATATGGAAAAGCTACTTACATCATGGATAGAAGACCTGGACCAAAAGCGTATACCCCTTAACACTAGTACCATAACTGCTAAGGCACTATGTCTCTTCAACATGTTGAGGTAGAAAACAGGACCCGATTATGAATTCAACGCTTCTTCCAGTTGGTTCATGAGATTCAAGCAGTGTTTTACACTGCATAATGTGAAAATGTATGGGAATCTGCAAGTGCTGAGAAAGCTACCAAGGAGTTTGTGGAAAAATTGGATAAAATTATTTGTCACAGTAAATATTTAATATGGATGAGACGTCCTTGTTTTGGAAAAAAATGCTCAAGCGGACATTCATCCACAAAAAGCTAAAATCTATGCCTGGTTTCAAAGCTCTTAAAGACCGTGTTACGATTCTGTTAGAGGGGGGGCAGTGTGACTGGATATAAACTGAAACTATTTGTGATATGGCACAGTGAGAATCCACGAGCCTTCAAAAACATTAGGAAACATACTCTTCCAGTTCATCAGGGGAGATATAAGAAGTTGCGGATGACCAAAATTGTTTGCTGATGCCTTAAACAACTGTTATGTGAGTGAAATGGAAAGCTATTGTGTGAAAGAAAATGTATAATTTAAAATTTTTATTAATTCTAGATAATGCTCCAGGTCATCCGTCTTATAGCAGTGATCTTCACCAAGTTCAAGGTCATGTTTCTCTCTCCAAACACTACTTCATTGATCCAACCGATGGATCAGGGAATTCTTGCAGTGTTTAAGGCTTATTATATACAGAGAACTTTTTCACAAGCCATTTCTACTACTGAAGGAAATGACCAGACTCTCATGCAATTCTGGAAAACATTCAATATTTTTCATGCTATTAAAAATATTGCTGTAGTTTGGAACGAAGTGATCTCTCAATGTGTGAGTGGCATATGGAAAAAGCCATTAAAAATGTTTGTGCATGATTTTGGAAGTTTGTAATAGTGGGCCTAACAAACAATCTGAATCTCAAAGTGAATGATGATGACATAATTCAACTCATAGAAAGTTCCCCTGAAGAGATGACCAACCAAGAATTGGTCGAACTGGAGGAACAACTGTTGCAGAAGACGAAAAACGAGAAAAGGAAGAAGGAAAAGAGAAACAGGAAGAGGTCCTTCACAATTCACAGTGAAGGATCTTGCAAGAATGTTCTTTGCAGTTAGCGATGTTCTCAAAATGGCTGAAGACATGGACTCCAATGTTGAATGCTACTTATTAGGAGAAAGGAAAGTACATGCTGTGTTCGCTTGCTATAAACAAATTTATGATGAAAAGAAGAAGAGGAATAAGCAAAGCACATCAGACATTTTCATCAAAAAATACAAAGGTTACACCAGAAGAGCCGCAGCAATCTGGTCCTTCGCATGGGGAAAGTAATGAAGATGTGATTGTAGAGGAAGATTTGGGATTATTCTCCTGTTTTATTGTGGCAGTAACGCACAGTACAGTTTTATAATAAAGTTTAAAACTTAAAATGACAGTATACTTATTACGGTTAAGTCCGTAATCCCTATAACTCTGTTGATTTAATGTGTCGACTTGCGTCTGATTCAACTTATGTCCTGCCAGATGGAACAGAACCTGGACGTAAGTCGAGGGGTGACTGTATATATATATATATATATATATATATATTGAAGAGCATATATCAATATATATTGCCAGCCTGGTTGGCTGAGTGGTCAGCCTATCCCCTCTCCAGCCAAAAGACTCCAGGTTCAAATCCCGCCATGGGCCTGGATGTTTGTGATTGTCTGTGATAATACGAGTGGTGATGATAGGCGGTAGATGGCGTTGGTGTGGATGATGATGGTAGTTGCAGTTCGTTGTGGTTGGTGGATTTGAGTGGTGGAGACAGAGTTGTAGAATAGGTGCCCTCCCTCGATGAGTCTTTGGACTCCCTGGAGCTGTTACGTAATAATAATAATACGGAAAACATTTCAAGAGAGTAGAGGAAAAACAAAATTATAGGAATTAAAATAGGAAATAAAGAATTAACCAGCTTTTTGTATGCTGACGATCAAGTTATTTTTGCTGAAAATGAAGACCAATTACAGAAAAATCTACATTAAATAAAACAAAATCAATAGCATTTCAAGGTAAAGAAATTAAAAGATGCAGACTAGTAATCCACAACAAAGTAATAGAACAAGTGAACAAATTTAAATATCTAGGAAGTTACATAAGTCCCAATGGAGAAATTGACATTGCAAATAAAAAGCAAAAATTCCTAACAGTCATTGGAACTTTGAACAGACACTTCAGAAACAGATGTCTAGAACAACCCAAATAAACTATATAAAACAATAGCCAATCCAATTCAGAAATATGGCAGTGAAACATGGACTTGGGGAGAACGAGATAAAAGATAAGTGGAAGCTGCAGAAATGAAGCACTTGTTAAGACTGCTCACAAGCTATAAAAGAATAGGCAAGATAAGAAATGAAGAAATACAACAATTATCCATAATTAACATAACAGATGACATCACAAACTATAGAAAGAACTGGAAAAAACCATGTAGAAAGAATGAATGAAGACAGATGGCCAAATATTGCCTGAAAATATAAACCAAAGGGACACCAATCAAGAGGAAGACCCGGGAGGAGATGGGCAGAAGACTTTTTAAATCTTGAAAATGTTACAGGCAAACAATTGCCTAATACAGGAATCCAAGAAGTTTTTTTTTGGAATAGCCTCCCCCTCACTCTGCTTTCCCCAAAGACTACAATCATTATCTGTTCAAGCAGCACATTAACAGATGCCTACTTTGCTGTCTTGCCCTCATAGCACTAATGTGCTATAAATTTTGCAGGTTTCATGTGTGTGTGTGTGTGTTTTATATGTCTTGCGATCATTATGGGAACTTCAACTATAGTGATATAAACTGGGCAGAGGAGACAGCATACAGCGATAAGGGAACTGAATTTTTGTATTTCTTGAGGGAGAACATGGGGATTGGGAATTCTGGATTTGGTCATAGCATCAGAGGATCTGATTGTGGCTGAGATGGCATACTTGTCCCGTTGGTGTGAGAGTGACCATGTAGTTCTGCTTGGAGGATGAATAGGCATGGGGAGGTATCAAAACAGAAGGAAGATATGTGGAATTATAAGGCAGGTGACTATAAAGCATGGTTTAAGACAGAAGTGTCCAACTATAGGCCAGTCTGTATAACTGCAGTAGTGGTCAAGGTGTTGGAGAGAGTAAGGAATAGAATACAGGATTAGGTTAATGGAGATAGCATTCTTTATGATGGTCAGAATGGATTTGTAAAGGGTAGGTCCTGTTTTAGTAATTTACTTGCATTTTATGATAAGATGATAAGTGTGTTAGATGAGAGAGAATCATATACAGTGATATTCTTAGACTTTGCAAAAGTGTTTGATAGATTACCACATGATAAGTTGATATACAAGCTGCAGAGGATGGGAATAGATAGTATATTAGTTAGATGGATCAGAGATTGGCTCTCTGAATGATACCAGCAAGTTGTGTATGATGGAGCAGTGTCTCAAAAAAGGAGGGTAACCAGTGGCATCCTCAGGTGTCTGTTTTTGGGCACTGGTGTTTAACTTGTTTGTAAATGATGTATCATGTGGAGTGACTGGGGATCTTCAGTTATTTGCTGATGATGCAAAGTTAGGAAGAATTATAAGTAGCACTGCTGATGTTAATTCCCCTTTAGGAAGATTTGAATATAGACTTTTTACTTGGACGAAAGAGTGAGGTTGTAGTTCTAATATCAATAAGTGCAAGGTGTTGCATTTTGGAGTGCAGAAATATAAGGCTGTGTACTATATCGATAGTGGCGTACTACAAGAAGTGGATAAGATTAGAGATTTGGGAGTGACAGTAGACTGAAATTCAGAGGTCATATTGCTAGTGTTGCAACGGCTGCACATCGTAATGCTGCTATGATAAGAAGTGCTCTAACATGGAAGAATAAGGAAGTGGTTGCGCCACTGTATAAGGCACTGGTCAGACCAGACTTGGACTCTTGTGCTCAAATCTGGTCACTTGGTTTTCAGTGTGGTGACATTGATCTAGAGATAAGTGACTAAGACAATATCAGGACTTTCGAATTCAGGCTATGGAGAGAGGTTGAAGAAATGTGGATTGCAGAGTTTGGTGGATAGGAGGAAGAGAGGTGATGTGATGGAGACATTTAAGTTAGTGAAAGGATTTTATCAGATTAATCCAGAAGGGATTATAAAATGAGTAGATTGTGAGAGGGAAGAACCAGAGGTCATTCCTTGAAGTTGTGTAGAGGTGTGAGGAGCAGATTTTTTACATGGAGAATTGTCAATGAATGGAATGCATTACCAGAATGTGTTGTTAATTCAAGGAGTGTTAAGGATTTTAAAATTCTATATGATAAATGTTGTCAGTTAAATGAACCTCCCACGATGAGTCTGCCGACTCCATGGAGTAATAATAGACTTAGAAACCAGCTTGCAGCAATAAAGTGGAGGAAAGAATTTAAAGGAAGAAGGGTTGTTAGTGCATGAGAGATACTTAAGAAAAAAATGTTGACAGTAATGACAGATTGTATACCTTGAGTGAAGAAGATAAAGCAATTTGGAACAGTTGCATGAGGAATATAAGGCTCAGGTCATGACTAGTATTATGAAGAGAGAAAAATTGGAGTATGAGAGGTAACTGGCATAGCAATCCAAGGAGTTTTTTTCACTGTGTGGCAAGTAGGAGGGAAAATGATAGTGGACAGATTACCTTCCTGGGTGGAGATAGGAATCGGGTAACCAAAGCAGATGACATAGTTCAGCTATTTAATGATCACTTTATTAGTGTGTTCCAAGCTGGTACTACAAGCTTTATTCCTAGGATAATGAGTGGTGAAGTGAATGTATTCTGAATACTGAGTATGCTAAATGTTAATAAGGCAGGTGGATTAGATGGAATTTCACCATGACTCTGCCATTAACTTGGCTGTTTAATCAAATGCTTACAATGGGGCAGGGGTTCCGGGAGAGTGTTTTGTATTTCTTCTGTAGTTAAGATTTTAGAGAAATTGGTAAGAACTCGTATACAGAATTTGGCAGATTAAGGTAATACTATTCATGCAGGCTATCATGGATTTGTTAAATGGTGCTTTTGTTTTAGTAATCTTGTTACCTCTTGCAGTAGAGTAACAAGAGCAGTGGATAAAGATAAGGCATAGACTATCATTTTGGATTTTTCTGAGGTATTTGACAGGGTTCCACATGATAAGCTTATGTTTTAAGTTGCATCATATGGGTTGGATATCAGGTTATTGGATTGTATTGGTGATTGGCTCTCTGATAGATATCAGAGTTGTATATGGGGGGGAGGGAGTAGGAAGGTTACAAGTAGAGTTCCACAAGGTTCAGTCCTGGGAGCATTGTTGTTCATTCTTTATGTCAATCATATTGTCACAGGACTACAGGGAGATGTTCACTTGTTTGCAGATGATGATGCGAAGCTTGGGAGGGTTATTAGTAATAGTGCTGATGTTTTGGCTCTTCAAGAGGATTTGAATAAGCTGAAAGGGTGGGAAAAGGCATGGGGATGTCAGTTTAGCTCAACTAAATGTAAGGTTTTAAAATTTGGGATCTACAGATGGGATACTTTATACTGACTGGGTGTAGTTATACTGGAAGAAGTGGAGGCAGCAAGGGATCTTGGAGTGATTGTGGATATAGATTTAAAGTTCTGAGGGATTGCAAAGGTTGTGAAGACCTCAGAGAATTGCAGCAATATTGAGAACATTATTATTATTCTTTTTTTATTATTTATTAAAAAATTTCAAAAAAATTAAAAAATATAAACATAAATGAATGGAACATGTTCAAAGAATGAAAACAGAAAGATTACCAAAACAAGCCTTAAAGTACAAGCCATTAGGAAAAAGAAAACCAGGACGTCCTCTTGAACGATTCAACGATAACTTCTAAGGCCGGAACAGGCCATGCTAGGCCTAAATCCTTGATACACATGAGGATGATGATTTAGGCCTCCAAGGAGTCAAAAGACTCATCGCAGGAGATCCTTCCTAGGAAACACAAGTCTATCAAGACTCATCGTGGGAGGTCCCTCCTAGGAAACACAGTCTATCATACCACTCCTTAAAATCATTGACCATTCTCGCTCTCACCACTCTATCAGGAAATGCATTCCACGGTTCAACCACCCTCCATGCAAAAAAACACTCCTCACCCTCATGCTCACAGTTTCCTTTCGTAACTTCCAGGGATGGCCCCTTGTCATCACTCCTTCCCGCTGTTCGACCACGCGAAAGAACTTCCCAGTGTCAACCCTGTAGCCACCTCTCAACAGTTTAAAAGTCTCAATCATATCACCTCTCCTTCTATCTACCAAACTCTGCAGTCCACATTCCCTCAGTCGATCCTCATAACTAACATTGTACAGTCCTGAAACTGTCTTTGTTATCCGCCTTAGTACCCTTTCCCACAGTTAATTTATCCCTTTCAAATCCCAGGGACCAAATCTGAGAGTGGTCTGATCAGGGTCTGATGCAAAGGAATGATAACTCTTTTATCTCTGCAGGTCAGCATCCTTATGATTATTGCAGTAATCCTCCGTGTTACTGCAATATGTTCACCTTTGCAATATGTCCCTTGAATTTCAGGTTTCTGTCAATCATCAACCCCAGATCTCTTGTCTCCCCTACTTCCTCCAGTACAGGTATCCCTTGATTATTGCAGTTAATTAATCCCTCAATGTTACTGCGTATATCAAAATCACGTTAATCAAATCCAATAATCAATGGTAAAAATTGCAATTCGTCCATGATCGATTACTGTATTAATAATTCATTTTATGTGGTACTCTTTTAGGAAAGATAAAAAATGAATGCAAAGTAAATGTTTAATAAATGCTTGTAGCTACATTATTTACTGCAATTTTTTTATCAAAAGAAGTTAACAAGAGTCGTTTCAGCAGTTTTAGTTTTTTTTCGTATTGGCATAAATTTTATGATAACAAGCAAAATGACTATCCATGCTTCGGCAAACAAGCAATAAAACATAAAGAAAAAAACACTGCAAATATAATACATGATGGTACAAATTAAGTGGATATTGAATCCAACATTATTTCAAAGCTGAATAGAGAAACTACTAGAATTTCATGCCGAATATATAGAAACTAAAAGTTTCGGTGGATGCAAGCATAAATAACCTTATGGGAAACTCGTAGTAAGCTCCAGATCACCTTCCTTAGTATTTTCCATAAATGTCAAGCACATCTCCTAGAGAACATGTATGATAAATAAGTCTTTGGCTCTCTATTGTAATACATGATGGTTTATTTATTTTCAGTTACAATCTAAAAATTATTGAACAAATAATAATAATAAAAAAAAAATAAAACTAAACCATACTATACTGACATCAGAGGTCACAGTATCTCTCAGATAAAGTTTACTGTCAAATATCACATAACTTTACATAACATGTGTTAAACCAAACTGACAGCAAAAAACAGTGCGGAATATCACTTGTAACATGTGAATGCACAGCTACTCATGGTCTCCAAGCTGCACAATGAATTGTGTAAGAATATTTATATTAAACATTTTACTTGTATCTGTCAGATCAGCTGCGAGCTCCTCAGGGTTAAAGGCACAAATCAAAACTTTTGCCGTGTATATCAAGGGATTGCCGCAATTAATTTCGCCGCAATAATCAAATCTGCGTTAAGCAAAACCACGCTAAGCATATATATATGCTTAGCGTGGTTTTGCTTGTATAGCTCCTTTTAGCTTGTATATTGACCTGTATAGCTCCTCCAATAGAGTATGCAGTCCTATCAATATGTCCCAAACCTCAAGACCTACATTTTGCTGCATTAAACCGACCACCCCATTCATTTCATTTGCCCATCTGTCTAGCTTATTCAAATCCTCTTGCAGGACTACCACATCTGCATTATTACTAATAATCCTTCCCAGCTTCACATCATCTGCAAACAACTGAATATCCCCCTGCAATCCACTGACAATGTCATTGATATAAACGTTAAACAATATAGGTCCCAGTACTGAGCCCTGTGGGACCCCACTTTTAACCCTCTGCCTCCTTGAAACTACCCCACCATACACAACTCTCTGATGCCTATGAGACAGCCAATCCTGTATCCCATTGACCAGCCCGACATCCAAACCCATGTTCTGCAACTTAAATATCAGCTTATCATGTGGCACCCTGTCAAATGCCTTTGCTAAATCCAAGAAAATGGCACTGTAACCATGAAAGATAACAGCCCATGAATGCATAATGGAAATGATTAAAAATGTTATTTATGCTTGTCACTTTTCTCCTTCTTACAAAGACAGAAAAAAAAAAAAAAATACTACAGCACATCATGCAGCAACCACAGTGGCGAATTTTGAAATTTTTTTTCACCTCTGACATGATGCACAATGTATTCCTGCAAAGTTTTTCCATATTTGGGTCACTGGGTGGTGCTCTACAAGGCCTTACACAGGGATACTATTTAATCAGCCTGTATATAAAAGAGAGAAGGACAGAGGGAATCATTTTGTTTAATTTGTTTTGTTTTTCTAGGCAAGTCAAAAAACAAAGTTAAATGATGATGATAGAAAAATGAAGCTAGAACCTCTCTTAGAAAGAGGTTGGACAATGGTTCAAGGAAGAGATGCCATCTATAAAGAGTTTTTATTCAAGAATTTTAATCAGGTAATTTTACTTTTTAAAGTATAGGTAAATAGAAATATGAATTTCAGCAATTAATGTAGCTGTGAATTATAGCATGTTGGTATCTTGGATATAATAACATTTAGATAATCTGCAGTCTCTGTTCTAGAAATCAAACCAGATATTTTCTCAAGCTACTCCAAGTCTCTATTAAGCAGAATAATAGTTCATTTTCATCACTTTGTTATATTCTTTCGTCTGTGCCATTGTTATATTGTGTTCTCCTTCTATCGATTATCTTCTTCACAGTTAAATCTATCCACACAATTTGGCCGATTCTTAGAATGAAGGATTGACTTCTGAATAGAGTCCTATCCTCAGCAATAATGGTCTGAAGTTGCTTCCTATTCAGGTTCTGGCAATATTTATTTGATCAAGCTGTGCCAGCCAGCTCCCTAGGTTAGAAATTCCTTTTCACCAAGAAGTAACCCTCAGAAAACATACTAAGTAAATCAATCTATTAGTTACTCCTCATATCAATTTTTTTTTCATCCCTCTTAAAACACTTTTAGATTGTAGTCGTGGTCTCTGTCATATAATTCACTCCTGCTCAGATTCAAATATTAGCAAGCAGTGCATTGGATTCAATTCAAGGCACAAAACAGGTTAAGATAATCAAGATACATTGATTAGATTCAAAAGATTACACATTTACAATAAAAATTACTCAATTGGAATAGAGTTATCCCAAGTTATAAGGTTAGACATATCAACTGTAATTTACATATCACATCTAAAAATAGACTCATTTCACTCACAAAATTCTAGCTAGCATCCCTTAAATATCTTTACTATCTTACACATATTCTTAAATCACATTGATAATTCTATTGATCATTACTTATAGCAAATTAACTACTACTCATTCACACAAATACTAAGGAAACAGCCATTAGATTCTAAACACTGGTATCTAAAATCTCACTATAGTCCTTCATACAAGTTTAGAGTTATATAACCTAACATCTCGTTTCTTCCATAACACATTATTCCGTTCTTTTGTTAACAAAGGAATTATAAAGGGTTTTACATTACCACATTCCTGTAACTTATTCCATCTATCCTTTCTTTATAATTTCCCTCCGAATGTTCGATCTTGTCCTTGGTGATTATAACTCACGGCTAGGTTTAGCCTTTTTCTGTCCTTTCATCCCATTCTCGACTGGAAACAGCATGGATTGAATTGATCCACGTGGACGTATGTGGCGGCCAGTTTCTTCAGGCTTACTCGGAAAGGTACCTAACATTTCTTCGTCTGTTCCTTCCGCCCGACAGCAGAGAATAACTGCCCGCTATCGACTAGATCTCGAACTGGAACTCCTCCTGACTCCACCAAAAATTCTCCAGCAACTCCCGATGAAAAACCTAAAAAGCCCTGAACAGAGGGGACAAACCCGTTTTATACCTCGTATCTCTAGTTCCCTATTTCACCCAAAACTTTCTTTTTTTTTTTTTTTCGCCCGGCTCCTACTTCATTCCTATCTTCCTGGAATACTCCATACGATTGCCGCGTCTTCCCGAAAAAGCACTGTGCGTGTGCTGTTCGCACATAATCTAATTTCCTTCGGCTACACAATTTATCCGAAGTTGTCGTTAATGGACTTTGATCCTTCGTTATTATGCTCTAACATATATCTTATAGAGAAACTGCTTACATTATAATCTTTTCACGAAAAAATGACATCTTTCACCTTTACTTAATATTACAAAGTTTGTATTATTACAATTCTTTAAACAAAATTGGTATTTTCACTTATTTACAAGCATTTCCCCTTTTAGTTTTTTTTTTTTCCTTATTAAATTCTGAATGAGATATTTCTTAGTAAAAATATTTTCATTCAAAATTCAACAGCTTGATGAGATCAGTTGATAATGAAAATCATCTCTTACCTAAAAGTTATTCAAAACACCTGGACCACAGGATTTGAACTCAATCTGTAGTTTGGAGCATAGAGATGCTATTAACCATGGCGATTATTGTAAACTAAGCAAAAAAAGCAAATTTTAGGTAACATTAAAAAGTAATACTGAAGAAGAAAAAAATTAAATTTACAGAGAAATTTAAAAGTATATGAAAACTACAGTGCAGGTAATTCTAAGGAATAAATTTAAAAATTCTTTTGAATTAAAAACTTGCTATAAATTAAAGATACCAAGAAATTATATACAGGTATCCCTTGATTAACGCGGTTAATTAATCCCTCGATGTTACTGCGCATATCAAAATCGCGTTAATCAAATCTAATGATCAATGGTAAAAATTACAGTTCGTCCATGATCGATTACTGTATTAATAATTCGTTTTATATGGTACTCTTTTAGGAAAAATAAAAAAAAAATTAATGTTTACTAAATGCTTGTACCTACATTAGTTACTGCATTTTTTTATCAAAAGAAGATATCAAGAGTAGTTTGAACAGTTTTAGTTTTTTTCTTATCAGCATAAATTCTATGATAACAAGCAAAATGACTCTCCAGACCTTGGCAAACAAGCAATAAAACATAAAGAAAAAACATGATGGCCCAAATTAAGTGGATGTTGAATCCAACGTTTCGTGCTGAATATATAGAAACTAAACGTTTCGGCAGATGCAAGCATAAGCAACCTTATGGGCAACTCTTAGTAAAGGTGGAGTAAGCTCCAGATCACTTTCCTTAGTACAGTATTTTCCATAATGTAAAGCACATCTCCTAGAGGACATGTATGATAAATAAGCCTTTGGCTCTCTATTTCAGTAATACACGATGGTTTATTTATTTTCAGTTACAATATAGAAATTATTGAACAAAGAATAAAAAAAAAAAAAAAAAACTAAACATACTATACTGACATTGGAGGTCACGGTATCTCTCAGATACAATTTACTGTCAAATATCGCAAACCTTTACATAACGTGTTAAACCAAACTGGCAGCAAAAAACAGTTTGAAATATCACTCGTTACATATGAATGCACAGCTACTCATGACCTCCAAGCTATGCACTGATTTGTGTAAGAATATTTATATTAAACATTTTGCATGTATGTCAGATTAGCTGTGAGCTCTGCAGGGTTAAAGGCGCGTTAATCAAAATACTTGCTGCATATATAGTTCGCCCACCGATTTGAGGTCCCTCGACACTTCTGCGCATGTCAGAAAAAGGAGAATCCATTCCGATAATAGGGTAATCAGCGTGTCTTCTGGGATGTAATAATAAACTGACTTAGTTTGTTTATTATTACAGGTCGGAAAATTTAGCTTTTCTTTTATGAACATTGCTGTTTTTAAAGTGTAACTATTTTGCTTGTATAACAGTTGGAAAAATGTACGTAGAGTGTTAATATGTGCAAATACTGCGTTCTACGTAAAACAATGTCACTTCGCTCCATGATAAGTTTCCTTTTATTCTGGGACTTTTTAAAACAAAATCCGATTTCATGAAGTATTTTCCTTAAAGTTTCTCTTTTCCAAGGAAAATTAATTTTTTCTTTAAGCACAGGAATCCATTTCAGAACAGTTGGCACTCTTTTCTCGACCACGTAAAATTCGTGAATAGCTCTTCTTATAAGTCTACATCAAAATCATTCAAAGATACGGTTTCGATGGTTTTCTTTCTCTGGCGCTTTTTTTTAGGAGATTTAAATTTTGGCTTACCTTCACCTTTTGATTCCCTACGAATTCTTTTAACAGTCGACCCCGATACGCCCGCAATTGCACTTGCACGTTTTATGACTTGAGAAAGGGGAACAAGAAGACAGTCTTCTGATGATTCTTTTTCGCAGAATGTCAGCACATTATTCAATATTCTTTTGCAAGAGCTACTGAAACGTGTAACAATAGAACTTGTTGACTGTACTGGATCCATCATACAAATTAATAATAAAAAAATAATGCAAAAGGAGAACAACAAAAATCAAGCTAGTACTAGCACAGTGACAGACAAGAAAGCATGTGATTTCGCATTTTGGCGACCAATTCGTACATCCTTCATTTCTTTCTCCCCTTCAGCATGAATTGACTATTCTTGGCACCAAGCCAAGAAGGGATCTAGAAATGGTGGGCGAACTATATCAAGGGTTTGCTGTAATTAATTTCACCACGTTAAGCAAGGGATACCTGTACTTGGTTTAATCCTTTATCCAAGTATAAGCAAACAAGTTTGCACCTGAACTATTTTCAGGACTGGGGCAATTCATATATAGAAGCTTATGACTTCACATTGTTTGCCTTAGTATCCCATAATGCAAAGCACATAACCTTATGGGTATGTATAATGCTATGCATTATGGGAACAGTCACTACCCAGACTGGTTTCAACCTTTATCGAGGTTTCGTCAGTGGGAGTCAGATCCAGAGGTGATACCAAGGTTGAGGTAATGCATTGGTCTTATTTTCATATATGAGTTGCCAAAAGGTATCACACCTTATTATTAGAATAATCTGGATTAGAGATAGTTGTTGGAAGTTTTTCCACTTGGTTGTATTATAAATTAAAGATACCAAGAAATTATATACTTGGTTTAATCCTTTATTCCAAATGTAAGCAAACCTGAAAATAGTTCAGGAGCAAACAAGTTTGTGCTTGAACTATTTTTAGGACTGGAGCATTATACAATTTTATCCCATATTGCATTATGGGATACTAAAGCAAGTGATGTGAGTTCATAAGCTTCTATATATGAGTTGCCCCAGTCCTGAAAATAGTTCACTCGTATATGAAAATATGACCTGTGTATTACTTCAACCTTGGTATCACCTCTGGGTCTGGCTTCCACTGACGAGACCTCAATAAAGGTCGAAACCGGTCTGGTTAGTGAACCCCCTTCCCATAATACATAGCATTATACATACCCGTAAGGACATTTGCATTATGGGATACTAAGGCAAGTGATGTGAAGTCATGAGCTTCTTTATACGAGTTGTCCTGAAAATAGTTCAGGCACAAACTTGTTTGCTTACAGTTGGATAAAGGATTAATATATATATATATATACCAAGTATGTAATTTCTTGGTATCTTTAATTTATAGTATAACGAAGTGGAAAAACTTCGTTATACTATAAATATATATATGTATACTAAATATAAATAAATTATATTTAGAATATAAATGAATAAATATATATATAAATAAGATTTAACAAGAATATTAAATAAATAAAGTTATAAATAAATATATATATATACTATAAAAAAACTTCGTTATTTTTTTTAATATTCTTTTTTGTTTATTGAATTCCTGATATGTATATCGAAAAGATGTACAGGGTATTATGATTACTGAGTACTACATGACTAAGTTTACATTATATCTAGCTTCCTGTCAACAGTTTTTCATCATTTCAACTAGTATTACTCCGTTTCTGGACAAAGGTCTCTCTCCTAATTTTTTTTCCACTACATTAGTTTTTTGACTTTTCCCATCCATTGCATTTTGGCAATCCTAACAATTTTATCCTCCCATGTCTTCCTTGGAATTCTGTTAATTTAGGCCATCCATTTTTAATGTGTGATATATTTGATGTACACCTTTTCTTGACTATTAAAATGGAAGCCTATCTTATCTCTAAGTGTCACACCAAGCATATTCATCTTACATTCTTATCTGGGTAACTTTCAGTTTGTGTGTGTGTGTGGGGGGGTTAAATTTTCATGTTTCACTGCCATATGTACTTACAGAGTAGGATGCATTGGTTGAAAGCTTCTGTTTTTCTTCACACTAACTGGAATGTAACCCTTGAAAATTGTTACTATACATTAGCTCCATGGAGTCTGGAGACTCATCATAAGTATACCCAAACTAACTATTTTGCACACAAAACCTATCATGCCTCTCCTTAAACTCATTCACTGTTAGAGAACTCACAACTAATTTTGGCAATCCATTCCACTCATTTACCACTATCTGTGCAAAAAATCTCATCCACAACTCCTGCTAGCCACACTCTTACACAACTTCTGTGGATGGCCTCTAGTTCTGACTATTTGTCATATATTGAAAAATTTCTTTTACATCAATTTTATAATCCCCCTTTAATATCTTAAAAGTTTCATCATGTCCCCTCTTTTTTGATTTCAACTAAACATTGTAACCCACAAACCTTCAATCTATCTTCATAGGGAGCATTTCACAAAGCTGTCACTCTTCTCTGAATCTTCTCTTCTGCCACATAGTCCCAAGAAACCTAAGTGACCAAATTTTTGCACAGTAGTCAAGATATAAAGAGGGATAATAATTTCTCAGTCTTTACTTGTTAACATGTTTTTCAACAAACAACTAATCTTTTGAGCCATTTTACCAACTTTTGCCATATGCCTTCTGAACTTCAATTCTCTGTCCACCATTATCCCCAAGTACCTAGCTTCATCAATTTCCTGCAATCTAGTACAATTAATATGCAACCTTTTCAGCCCGAAGTGCCTAACTTAACATTTTGCAACATTAAATTGACAATAATTATCTTTTGCCTACAATTCCAGTTTATCTCCATCTTTTGCATTATCCCCTCTTAAATCATTCCCTCCTTAATGGTATCTTCACCTTGACATACTAAGGTGGCTTGCACACTCCAATGACCTCAAGAGCTAACTACTGGTAGGGCCTACCTAGCTGGAGAGGTAGGAGGGGAGACTAAGACAGATGAGATACCCTGGTCTTCCAGGTTGGGTGTTTTGCATAAGGCTGGTTACCTTACCAAGTAAAAAATTTCTATAACTCATCATCATGAAATTCCTGACATGTACAGGATATGATAGCACTACACGAAAAACTTACATCATTACTAACTTCTTATCTAAATTTTCCTCCAAATCAAACTGTTACCTGTCAAGACTCCAACATTATCAAATCTTATATTTCTATCTTCTAAGGCACTTTTTACTGTACAATCCACCTATATCTTGGTCTTCTCTTGATATTTTTCCTGCCAACCTGACAGAGAACACTTGTTTTGCTAATCTTTCCTCTCCCAATCTGTTTAAGCAACCATACCACCTGGTATTAGCTTTGCTAACTCATTCCTGGATTCTAACAATGTTTAGTTCTTTCCTAATATCCCTGTTTTTAATATGATATTCCATTGATGCCATCTGTTCATGCCCCTAATCTTTCAAGTGTTTTACTTCTGACCCAGCTCTCAGATTCATAAGTTAAAATTGTTTGAACACTGTCTTGTATACAGCTAATTTAATGTTTTGATTAATTTCTCTCTTATTCCATATAAATTTATTCAGTTGATTTATTACCATACTGGCTTTGTTGATTCTATTGTCTATTTCCATATTTAATTTATTAGTATCTCGAAAGAGAAAGCACCAGTGGTCAGTTTTGGGGCCATTGTTGTTCATTTGTATGTTAATGATATTGGGTTGGGTTTAACTAGTGATATCCAGCTTTTGCAGATGATGCAAAACTGGAGAGCAATGCACAGTCAGGCTGATATTAATGCCTTGACAAGAGGACTTGAATATTGGGATGCCAAGTATACACTTGGTGCAGAAACTTTAACAGAAGTAGAGGAGATGAGAGATCTAGGAGTGATAGTGGACAAGGACCTGAAATTTAGGGGCCACATTGCACAAGTTGTGAAGACATTACATCGAATAATGGCAATGATGTGGAGAACCCCGACATGCAGAAATAGAGAGGTTATAATTCCATTGTATAGGGCCTTGATCAGGCCTCATATGGATTATTGTGAACAGATTTGGTCACTGGGTTTCATGGTGATGAGGATATGTTGGAAAGGGTACAGAGAAGATTCACAAAGGTAGTCAGTGGTCTTTGGAATGTGGAGTACGAGGACAGATTGAGGGAATGTACTGTAAGTTGCAGAGCCTTGTGAATAGGAGGAAGGGGGGGGGTATGATTGAGACATATAAACTGGTAAGGGGTTGTTATCAGGTAGACATGGAAGAGATTTTTCATAGAATTTGAGAGAGAAGTAGAACAAAAGGCCATTGCTGGAAACTGTATAAGGAGGGTGTGAGCAAAGGATTGAGAAGCAGGTTCTTTGCATGGAGGGTGGTTGGTGAGTGGAATGCATTGCCTGAGTGTGTTGTGGATGTGGACACATTGAATCAGTTTAAGACATGGCTGGATGAGCATTGTATGCAATAGTGAATACCTCCCACGATGAGTCTCTGACTCCATGGAGATCGGGTGTTGATAATAATAATAATTTTCATTAAAAATCGTGCCTAAGTAACAGAAATGTTTTACTTGTTCTATAGGTTCTCCATTCACAATGCAGTTGATATTTTCAATGCTTCTGCCTATTTTCATTGTCTTTGTCTGACCTTCATAGTAAATCTATTACAACAGTTATTCGATTTTGTCAGGGAATCTTGCAGATTTGTACCAGATTTATTTAGATGTATAACATCATCTGCATAAAATAAAGAACTGAGATTAACATTTCTAATTTTGATATCAGGTTTAATACCACTTTCCTTCATAATGTGATCCATATAGATAATGAATAACAGAAGGGATTATGTACATTCTTGTCTGACACCAGATTTAACATTATACCATCTTCCTATACTTCCTTCAATTCTAACTGCTGACTTACATCTCAAAGACTAAGTATTGCGTGATATAATGCTCCACTGTCACCATACAACTGTAGCATTTTGAATAGCTTCTCCCTTGTCATATGCCTTTTCCAGATCTACAAAACTTAAATACAGATGTTTGTTATATTCCCATGATTTCTCAACTATCTGTTGTAAAGTGAAAATCTAATCTTCTATTTGGCCTGAATCCAGCTTGTTTCCTCACCAAGCTTCCTTTCCACAATCCTTCTCAACTGTTTCTCAAGTATTCTTGCATAAATCTTACCAGGAGCATTCAGTACAGAAATATCTCTAATAATTTTCATATTCAGTTTTATTTCCCTTTTTTATATATGGGTACTATTGTAAAATTCGATGTGGTGAAATTTTATTAAAATTTCCTACATCGATTTTACAGAAGTCACAAATCATGTGAAAGGAACAAAATTGTACATTACTGTATATTAACAGTGAAATACTGATTGTGAACTTGTAAAGGTAACTGACTAAAGAATGAAATAGAATTGTTCATAAATTATACAATATTGTAAAGGTTAGAATTATAAATTAAGTTGAATTAATATTAAGTTCTGATATGAAGTTGTTGTTTAACAAATTGTAAAAGTATTTCTGCCCCAAGTTAAAAGGGATTAAACAAGATTATGTTGCCGACTTCATAGTGAACAAAGGTGTTTAATAAATTTAGTTTAATCCTTTATCCAAGTGTGAGCAAACAAAGTTTGCGCCTGAAAGTATCTTCAGGACTGGGGTAAGGTGGTACAACACCAGGGCACTCCTTGCAAAGGTGGAGCAAGCTACCAACAATCCTATCTCAGTATCTCCCATAATGCAAAACACATCTCCTTGTGGATATGTCTAATGTTATGCATTAAGGGGAGGGCCACAACCCTGACTAGTTTCGACCTTTATTGAGGTCTCTTCAGTGGGAGCCAGGCAAGTGGAGATACCAGGCAGAAGCATTAGCAGGTCATCTCTACCTATAGGAGTTGCCAAATGGTGTGCCACCCTTTTTTAATAAATTACTCTGGATTTAGAGAAAGATGTTGGAAGTTTATTTTTCACTTGGTTAGAGTATAATAAATTTAGTTTAATCCTTTATCCAAGTGTGAGCAAACAAAGTTTGCGCCTGAAAGTATCTTCAGGACTGGGGTAAGGTGGTACAATAGGTAAGAGATGACCTGCTAATGCTTCTGCCTGGTATCTCCACTTGGGCCTGGCTCCCACTGAAGAGACCTCAATAAAGGTCAAAACTAGTCTGGGTTGTGGCCCTTCCCTTAATGCATAACATTAGACATATCCGCAAGGAGATGTGTTTTGCATTATGGGAGATACTGAGATAGGATTGTTGGTAGCTTGCTCCACCTTTGCAAGGAGTGCCCTGGTGTTGTACCACCTTACCCCAGTCCTGAAGATACTTTCAGGTGCAAACTTTGTTTGCTCACACTTGGATAAAGGATTAAACTAAATTTATTATACTCTAACCAAGTGAAAAATAAACTTCCAAGAACAAAGGTGTTGAAGGTCATTCAGATGTGGAGAATTTTGCCTCCACAACTGACGGTCAAGACAGCAGTGACGTCAGTTATTTTCAGAAGATTCTGAATTTCAGAAGTTCCTTGTTTTAAGGTCGGAGACAAGGAACTTTGGAATCATATAAAGAGATCTTGAGAACCTCTAGGAGCTCTGGAGAGTTTCGTCTTGCTGCTGTTCATTGGCCTGCTAAGACTTCTGTATTTCATTGGATCGTGACCCCTAAGCATGGGGAAAACCAGGAGAGGCAGATTATTTTACAGATATGTATTTTCTGTAATGGAATGTGCCACGTCCGACCAGATACATGGTGCCTGCAGTAGAACCAGAACCGACGGTGAGCAATGCCACAATTCCCAGAAGAGGACTACACCGGATGACTGGAATAAAGCTATTCAGTGAAGGATAGTATATAGGACAGCAGTCAACAGGACCGCCACAAATCTTCAAAGCTGATAGGACTGTACATGTTTTTACAAATTTGCGAGTAGATTCTATTGTATTAATGCTGAGATGGTGATTAAGAATTGTATGTCCACTGAATGTAGCTTTGTTAAAATAGTTGTATAAGTCGCTGTAAAAAATGATTGAGGCTGAGAATTAGCTTGTGTGTGTGTGTGTGTGTGTATTGAGAAGAATGTATATGTATACTAGCTAATGAGAATTAGCTAGTATATATATTGAGAAGAAGAACAAAACCTAGATTTTGTAGATCAAGTTAAGTATTGTGAATAGCTGGTCTAAATTGTAAGGTTACGAATTGAGTTTAAAATTGGCATTAGAGAGAAATTGTTTAATTGTGTATCATATTGTAAAGTTGCCTGAGGTAAAATAAACATGTTTTGTTTGCTTAAAATTAATACCTGATCTTTGACTAGTGTACTGTCTCATAAAAACAATCGAACCTGTGTGCTAAAATTCAAGAAATGCCATGACTGACTATTTAAGTAATTATTTTAGAAGGTGATCTATAAGTGTTAAAACAAATCTTCTCATGCTATAAAATTGATTCAGGGTGACTCAGTTGAAAAATAAATTTCCCTGAATTACATAGTATGGGAGATAGTTAACTATAACCATGAATTGCCTATTTTTCTTCTCATGCTATAAAATTGATTCAGGGTGGCTCAGTCGAAAAATAATATAAATTTCCCTGAATTACATAGTATGGGAGATAGTTAACTATAACCATGAATTGCCTATTTTCTCCAGTTTTCATGTCACCTTTATCATCTCTAATTCCTTTTACCGCACTCTTTCCTCCATTTCTGAGCTTTTTCAACAGCCTCCAGAATATTTTGCTGCCTTCCTCGTATTTATTTTCTGTGTTCTTGTCAAAGTCTTTCCATTACTTTTGTTTAGCTAGTTTTACACACTGTCTTTCATTTTTCTCTGTGTTCTCTAAGAGCAGAAGCACACTTATTTGCCAGGAATTTTGATATGCTTTCTTCTTTGCCTTCACTGCCTCTTTAACTTCCTCTGTCCATCATGGAGTTCTGATTTTTCTATCCTTGCAGACAACCTCACCACATGCCTCTCTGGCTGAATCGATCAATGTTTTCTTCAGGATTTGCCACTGAATCTCCAAGGTTTGGTTAATGTTCTCAAACTCTTTCATTTTTTCTTGAATAACGTTTGTGTATTTTAGTCTACAGTTCACATCTGAGAGCTGCTGAACTTTTATTCGCTTTAAAACTTTCTTACATGTTATTCTTTTCAATATGAAATTCAATTTTTTCCTGCCCATGACTAAATGGTGATCACTTCCAATTTCAAATCCTCTGTATACTCTAGTGTCCTGCACCATGGAGAAAACATCACTATCGATAATAATAATCAATGAGACTTTTCTTATTCCTTGCCACTTCTCTCCGTGTGAATTTGTGCACTTTTTTATATTGGAACATTGTATTAGTAATAACCAATTAAGTCCAAAGTCCATGTCATGACAGTTTCTGACAATCATTTCCTACTCTGCTATTTAGATCTCCAACAAGGATCAATTTTTCCTTTTTCATTGTGTCAGTTGCTTTCTCTAAAGCCTCAAAAAATTCCTCCACTTTTACCTTAGAAATTTCTGTGGGAACATTGGCACAAATAAATCTCATTGTCCAGTTCCCCATTCTGATATTTGGCCACATCACTCTGCTTGAGACTGCCTGCCATTCAAGAAGATTAACCTCCTATTTAGTGTTGGCTACTCCTTCTTTTCCTTGATTGCGATTGCCTGAATATAACATTTTGCATTATTGCTCAGAAAGATCTCGCCGGTTTTTGTCTTTTTTGTTTCAGTCATCCCTATTATGTTGATCTGGTACTTATTCAGTTCCTCAGTTAGCTCCATTTCTTTGCCATTCAGGCTTCTTATGTTGATAGTACTGAACTTGAACTCTGGTGATGTTGAGTTGGGATATATTTCAGGATTTGTTCCAGTAGCTGACTTTTTGTTGTTTGCCCTGATTTCCTGGTGAAAACAAATGGGAGCCTTGTTTAACCAGGCGATGCCTCAGCCCACATGAAATTCTATCATGTTGTACCATCATTTGAAATTGTGGTTCATGCTAATGAGAATACAATGTGGTCCTCTAAATCCCAGATTTCCAGCCCATCCTCATTCGTTCAGTATCCAGGTAGATACCTGACATGGTGCATCACGAGAAGGTGAGGATTGGAAATTATGTCAGAAGCCCTGGTTCTCTGCATTCCTTTTAAAGGCTATGTGGAGGTCTCTTCTCAATTATACAGCTTTGACCCTTAAGTCTCCCCTTTTTTCTGTAATCCAGATGCTTGAAATCTCTCCCTATATCTGATATACAAATTATCGAGTAGTGGCCTCTAAGGTACTTCGCTAGTCACCATTATTCTTCTAGATTCCACTTTATCATATACTACTCTTTGGTGCCTGTCTGTTAGCCACCCCCTATCTGTGCTACTAGCTTCGTGTCCATTCCCATCTGCTTCAACTTTTGTAATAGTTTTCCATGTGGTATTCTGTCAAATGCCTTTGCAAAGTTAAGCAATATTATGGTGTAGCTATTTCCTTTATTTAATTTTGCTGTCACTTTATTATAAAATGATGTGAATAAGTTACTAAGACAGGATCTACCCTTCATAAAGTCATGCTGCCACTATAGAGTATCACATCCCTATCCATCCAATGTTGGATTTTACCTTTAACCAACTTTTCCAATACATTAACAACCACTCCTGATAGTTGGTCTATAGTTTGCCTGTGTCTTGGAGCCACCTTTATTATCTTACCCTCTTTCTGCTCCTTTGGAACCATGCTGGAGATGAGACTTAGATTGAACAACTTTGTCAGAGGCAAAGCCAGTTCTCCTGCACTCAATGCTAATATGCATCTCTGTTACATCAGCAACTGTAAAATCATCACCTGGATGATACACCTTTGCAAAATGATCACGTAGTTAGTCTCCCATAATAATTGTATGACCGACACTCGTTGTGTTGACCATTATGTACCGATAATAAATGATGCAGTGAAACTACACTGTGACTTTTGGTAACTCAACTATTTTTTTTTTTGGTTCAGTCACCTTCCTACTGTGAGCATTATTTAAATTCATTTTACTATAGTCATTTTTCCTCTTGCTTGCTACATAACAAAAAAAAATGTTTACTTTGGCCTTCCATACCATACTAGTCACTCCAAGATAATTTTTTCCTTTGTTTCTTCCACAATGATTTCTTTTTTCTTTTTCAGTTCTTGCTTTATATCCCTACTCATCCACTTAATTCCAACTTGATTTATCCTCCTGACCTTGGGTATGCAGTCTGATACTGCCACCCTCAAGCAATCTCTGACTACTTGCCATGCACTACTGACATTCTTTCTTTTAGCTTCTCAATCTTAACTGTTTGAAGATGACTTAAGAGTCTCTTATAATCATCAGCCTTATAATTGCACATAAATCCCTTCTTGACATAGAACTCCACGTGTTGGACATCTTCCCAGAACAAGACCGCATTGTCACTTCCCCCAATTGGAGGGAGAATTACCTTGGTTATGGATACATCTTCTGATGCTGTTATCAGATTCAACACCCTCAAACCTCTTGTCCCCTGTATAACATGTTGTTTCATGTAATTATCTCTTAGCCACTATATAAATCCCACTTCCATCTTTCCTTCCTCCAGTCGATGACCCCATAGTTAGTTTCCCATAATAATTGTTCGACCGACACTCATTGTGTTGACCATTGTGTACCGATAATAAATGATGCAGTGAAACCACACTGTGACTTTTGGTAAGTGTAAAGGGTCCAATGGAACACATGAGGGTTATTCACAGTCCAAATGTAACAATTGTGCGAGTTACTACTATTCAGATAAAAATGTGCTTGTCATTCCATAAGATCTTCTACAGCCATGCATTATCCCCCTTCATTCGAGCTAAGAACATCAGGGCAAACTACAGTCAAGTTTCCACATCAAAATGAAGCTAGTTTGAGTATGGGAGTTCTTGGATGGGAAAACCTCAGCATTTGACGCAGGATTTTTGACACAGTTGACTATGACACAGTTGCCTTGATATTGCCTGAGCATTGCTGGATCGTTGTGTGTTATTCATTCCATGTTCCAACTTTAGGGATAGTAAGAACGTCATTACGGTTTAAATGGGGTCTGTGACATAGGACTTCAGCACTTTCTTTGTATAAACACTCATGTTTATACTTAGGACGAAATATTTATTTATTAAATAATTTAAGTACTATGGTCACGTGTATATGTTTAAGCTATGAATACTCCACAGGTTTCACTATATAATAAAGCTCGACTAGAAATACACCTTCTGGTAAGGTTAAATCCATAGCACTTGAGTCTTATCAGAATGATGCAAATCCATTTTGGTCTTCTTCATATCCACCAACTGGTCAGTAGAAACAGTGAAATTATGCAAATATCATGAGATTCTAGTGCCAATTGTCCACTGGTGGCAGAATTTTGTACTGTTTTTTTCTGTAAATTAAAACCCCATGTTCCAGAACGTACTGACACCAAGTTTAGTTGAACTTCATCCATTTCATTTTTCACTGTAGGGCTCTGAACACCTCTTTAATTATGGCCAACCTGTATAAGGAAACATGTTAGAGATTTGAAGAAATTCAAAGACACAAAGGTGCAGGCCATTATCATGTTTTTCATGCTGCAAGAAAAATCTGCAACTGAGATTCACCAAACTTTGTGTGAGACTTTAAGGGACGGTGCCCCAGCATATCCAACGGTTTCCAGATGGGCGGCCAAGTTTAAAACTGGACATCTTGAGACAATAGATCCCCCATGTAGAAGACCTTCCTCAGCGATCACACCTAAAAACATCGATGCAGTGCATGTCATGATCCTTAATGATAGATGAATACCAGCCAAAAATATTGTAAAGACTGGTGATATCCAGGAAACGAGCTGGGTCATTATCCACCAACATCAGAACATACATAAGCTCTCAGTGAAGTGGGTCTCCCAAATGTTTGAATGCCAGCCAAACGAGAGAACGTGTGGTTTGCTGTCATCTCAAGGGATTTTAGGTCATTTTGAGAAATCAAGTGCAGATTTTTTGGCTTGTATTGTGACTGTTGATGAATCGTGGCTTCGTCACTATGACCCAGAGACCAAACAACAGTGAATGGAATGGGCACACAAAGTTTCTCCATGGCCAAAGAAGTTCTGAACCCAAAAGTCAGCAGGAAAGGTTGTTGTCATTGTCTTTTGGGATATGGGTGGTGTAATCTTTACCAAGTACCTCAAAAAAAAAAAAAGAAAAAAAAAAGTGAAACTGTTACGGTAGCAGTTTGTTCAATAGCTCTGAAGGAATTGAAGGAGATACTCTTCAGGAAAAACTCCACAGGAAATTGAGTAGAGGTGTGTTGCTTTTGCAGGACAATGCACCTGCTCATGAAACCCAACACACAATACCCAAATCTTAAGAAACACTTGAAATGAAGACATATTTGCAGCTGAGGACTGGTTTGTGCAACAGTGGAAAGATTTTTTTTGTCAGAAGATTGCAAATGATGCAGCAACTTTGTAAGAAGTATAGAACAATTGGTGGCGAACATGTAGCATAATGTGTAAGTTACATGGTTCTACCTCAGTTCATTCATGCTGATTATCACAACTTTTCAGCACACCCTTGTACATTACTGACATTGAACCAACATCCATTTTCACATATCCACAGTTCCAGCTTATTTTCTCTTTATTCACTTCGACCTCTATCTCATAGATTCATTATTTTAGCATTGTGGCTATTCTGCAGATATTTTAGTGGTCACCACTCCAGTTAGTCGGTAACCATCATTCCCACTTTTCACCTGTTAATACAAGAGCACCAGCTACCCAGTATCCCTTTACTGTACAACACAAAACTCGATTCTCCTATTTTATTCCATCCACCTCTGTTTTCTGGAACAGTGTTCCTCATAAAGTATTCTCAAACAACTAAAACCTGCAGCTCTTCAAAAAAAAAAAAAATCATTTTTCAAGGACTTCATGCCAGTTGCATTCCTGGTTACCCTGCCTATCTTTGCATTATCAGCAAATAGCTGTGTATGTCAGCTGTCAAATCCTGCCGAATGTCATTAATGTACCAATGAACCAAGCAACCAAGGACTGATCTCTGAGGTATGTCACTGGTCATCTTAAATCTTGCAGGCTCACATCTCCAATATACCAATAGTCAGCCATTCTCTTATCCATGCTAATACTTCATAATCCAATCCCATATTCATTAGTTTATGCAACAGTCCTCCATGCTGTATCCTGTCAAAAGCCTCAGCAAAGTCCAAAAGTGTTACATTGTATCCATTCCCTTTTGTCTAACATAAACCATAAAATCATTATTACATGTCATCAAGGTTCCCAAACATGACCTTCACTTAGTATACTTGCTGTTCATTGCAAAGTATAGATTCTCTGCTCACCCATTTCTATATGCAAGCTCTTACCAACTTTTCCAAAATCTTCATCACTACACTAGGTACTGTGATAACTCGACGAGCACATCCATCTTTGCACTACCCTTGTGCAATGGATTACCATACATTCTTTTCAACTCCCATGAAATCTTCCCTGTTTTGAAATGTTAATTATATAGCTTGGTCAAAGGATCAGCCAGTTTAGCTGAACACTGTTTTAGCATCCATTCTAATATCTTATCAGCCCATATTTTGCTGAATTTTTAGCTTATACAACAGCTCTCATACTTCCTCCACATATACTTAAGTCTTTATTCAGTAAAAATGAGCTCAATGTTGAATACACCAAGTTGATAGCTTTTAGCAAAATGGGCACTAATTAAACACTTTTGCATCAGTCACCCCATACCATCTACATTTAGCAGCAGAGTTATTCTTTCACGTTCATTCATTCTTTTTTTTTTTTGGCATAATCTAATAATTTTTTTGGTTGTCATTGGCTTATAGAGCCAGTTTATTTTCATACTCAGACTTAGTTTTCTTTACAATAGTTATAATTTTTCTGGCCTGCTGCTTATAATTTTCACGAGTGTCATCATCCTTCTGCACATCGTATTCCTTCTATACCATCTTTTTCTTAAGAATGTCATTATGATTGCTCATCTATTTCTCTTCTACTCTGTTTGTTCTTTGAACTCCAGGAAAACATTCTTAAATTGCACCATTTAATTTACTTTTTAAATGCTTCCCATGTACTGCCAGCATGCTTTTCTTCTGTAACTAATGCCATGGGACAGAACCTTGCATACTCCTCAGCTAGTATATTTGTCTCTGACAGCCAGGTCATACTGATTCCCACAATCTGAGGCTCCAACATATTCATGAAGAGCAACAAACTCTGTTTGTGCATAAATGCCAGGAGTATCAGAAACAGTGTACACAATTGTGTGACCAAGTTGGACAACTTGGAGATCTCTTAGTGGATGCTGATTTGAATCTGAAATATATCAACAACTTAATAAATACATTTTTGTTCTTGTTTTGTGCAGTAAGTTATTGTTAAAAAGTTACAATAAGTATATATTGCCAGTCTGGTTGACAGTTTTTTTAGCATATTCACTCTTCAACAGGCTGTGCATTTGATTCCTGCCTTAATCATGGGCATTTTTAATAATTTTTATGTGTGATATGAATTTCTCACCTGGTGAGATCCCATCCCATTTATTGGCAGTCTGAAATAGCTTGAAAAAGTTTTACGTTTAATCCTAGAGAAGTTTGAATTAAGGAAAAAACCACAAAAAAACAGATTTTAATATACTATCAGTTCACATCCTTTTGTGGTAAGAATTACATAAAAAAATTTAAAAGATATAAAGTGTAATGGTATATATGTTGCCTATTATTAATAGCCGACACTTGATCCTTGCTACCTGAATGATCTGATTTGTTATTATTATTTGACAACTCATGAGGAGTCCAAGGACTCATTATAGGAGGGCATGCCACACAGCCCACTCTCTATATTTCTTAATCGTGTACTAGGGATAACCTGCCAATTGTTGCATGTTAATAAATGTACTACATAATGCTGGAAATGAAGCAGTATATGTGAATTTGAGAAGTCTATCTCTATCAAATCTATCTATCCGCTAGGTGGCCAAGGTGTTGCATGTACATTCATACTGCTCCTACCTTCTTCCACCTTTTATACGTTTATCCACAAGGAAGGACTTAGCTTTTTATATAGATATATTCTTCAATCTGAGAGCTATCCACTCATACTAGTTGTGTATGCGTAAGTGTAGTGATAAGTGATTTATGACAGTTTTCTTCTCCTGGTGTATGAGTTCCTATATATCTTCAATTTCGACACCATAATTCCTTCTTCACCACTTGCACTCCTCACCTGTGGCTATTGCTGGCGAAGGATTACCTGCCATGGCAACCATAAATTCCTGTACTACCACTGACTCAGCAAAGCAAAGATTCCTATGACTTTGGATCTGGAAGGAAGAGCAAAGTCCACGGGAGCTATGGGCACGGAAAACAGGTCAGTAAATTTCAAATCTTATGCTAATGTCGTATCAAATGTAAATATCCTATCATCTCCCAAAACACTGATCTCACACACACGAATGCCACATCAGCCAGCAGTAAACCGATTAATGCAAAAATAACTACCACTGTTACCAATGCCATTTCCTGAGAAAATGGAATTGTTATTTTTGCCACCAAAGAAAACATCCCATTAGAAGAGTATCTGACACTGATCGCCAAAATTGTACCTGCAAAAATTATTACTGATGCTTCCCGCATAGCTGGTATTATGCAGATGTATTTCAGCCACATCTCATGGGCACAAACACTACCACAGAAAGGCATCGATATCAGTGATTATCACTTCAAAGCAGCCCCAATAGCACTGGCCCTGACAAAAGTAATGGTATCAAACGTTTCCCCTGAAATTCCTCATCAGCTCATTTGATCCATGTTATCAAGATACAGTTCTGTCACAGGAAAAATATGCACATTGTCAGAAACTACGAAGAAGCCTGAATTTGTCCATGTCAAAAGCATCCAAAGACAGGCATTAATGCACTTTCCAAACAGCTATGCACTACATAACCTGCCAAAATTAATCAACACAGACATAAATGGAATCACCTACACTTCCTACTTATCTTTCTCATCACAGTGCTTCTTCTGTCATGATGAGGGTCACATTAGGAAACAACGTCCCTATATTACCAACAATTCATCACCAAACATCCCAGCCCAGAATAGCAAACCGGTTGAACAGAACATCATACATGAAGAAAATCAAAGCATTAGAAAAAGTAAACCAAAAATTCTCTCTCCATCACGAATTTCAGAGCCAAGAAAATCCCGAACTGGAAAAGACAAGGTTCACGTTGCTCTTGAACACCTGCCGAGTAATGAGATCCAAGGCTCTGATAACGAAGTCTCACAGCACAAAAACATGGATCCTCCCAACAGAGATGACCATGACGAACTAATTAAAAGCAATCCCCGGACACAACAACCTGAATCACCAACCCAGCCTCCCACTAATTCAAAACCTCATCCGAATAGAAGGAACTACTCAAAATGGCCTTTCATCACCTGCAGCCAGCCAAGGAGAAACAGAGTTCCCAGACGATGAGGAAGCTGTACTTCCACTTGACGACTTAGAAAAGGAAGAAGCTGAGATGGAACTTCTGCACACTGAGGGTCCCCTAACCATGAAACAGCTGTCATCCTTTATACAAAAAGTGTGAGGCTCTCCTCACAAATTAACTATAGCCCTTAAATACACCACAAGAATCCTGGAACTAATATCTCAACTTCAGGACCTATACTCGAAATTGAAATGTAAAAAGAGCAGAGCAGAGCTTAACAGGAGTAAGTGAAGCTACTACGTAATTAATGGGCTACAAACACAATACCAGGACCAATATTAGATTAAACTCGCAATCAAACTTTCATAAACATAATGTCGTTGAGCCTTTTTTCTCTCAAATGCAAGAGGATGTGCCTCTGCTTTACGTAACAGAATAGTCCTTGACCAGATACAAAAATATCATATAGACCTAATACTTCTGCAAGAAACAAACATCAACTCCTCATCCAATTTATCCAGAAGATCGGCAGAGTGGCCTTATGATCTACAGCACTCTGCAAACCAACAACATCATGGAGCAGGACTTAGCTTAGGTGTACATCATCAATCTCCCTACAAACTGAAAGTGATTGCTGATATACCAGCCTTGTATGCTCACATAAAAGCACCCAACCATAATACCTTGCATGTGTTCAACATGTACATACCACAGCAGGATGCTCTGGCATTACAAATTTGGATTTCATTCAAAACCATCTTTCTAGTATTGACCAAGAACATATCATAATAGCTGGAGACTTTAGTTGCACTCTTGACCAAAAAAAAGACAAACTTCAATATGCTGAACATCGTAGCCAATTAATAAACATACTTCAAATACTGGTAAATGATAATGAGCTCATCGACATCTTTCAGCATCAACATCCAGATAAGAAGTCCTACACACAGAGGTCAACAATCACAGTGACTAATAGGCCACTGTACCAAGCATGACTGGACAGATACTACATTTCTAAACACACCTTTTCCTCTAGTTAGAAACATCTCACACATTCCTTCCTACATCTCAGATCATTGCTTTGTCAAGTTGCAACTTTCATTATCTTTAGAAGCATCCAAATCAGGAAGTGCCTATTGAATCTTCAACGATGCCTCCTGAAAGATCCAGATTATATAATAAACACTTGGGCTTTAATAACCAACCTCACTCACTTGAAAGGTGATACAGAACCAATGAAAACATGGTGGCCCCACCTAAAATCACAAATAAAATCCTTTATGCAGGTCTACAGTCACCAGAAAAATCAACAGAGGAACATTAGAATCCGACAAGTATCTCCCAGAAGAAAGCCCTGAATATCATTCAGCCCTTCAAGCCATACAAAGATACTCAGAATTATCTGCAAAAGGTGCCCTATTTAGATTGCAGCACACACAAATAAATCTTTCAGATGCCACCACAAAATATTTTTTCTTTTTGGAAAAAAAATGCCAGGCAGTCAATTCCATCTCTGCTATCAGACTTCAAGATTGCAGCATCACAGAAGATCCAAGTAAAATCACTTCTGAAATCCTACAATACTACAAGAATGCCTACAGCTACATCCCATCATACCATTCACAAAATACTGAAAGAAACAAAAAAAAAAAAATCTCTGCAACAGATCGGAACCACTTAGAAAACAAAATCACACTAGATGAACTGAAAACTGCATGCACATCCTTGCCAAAGAACAAATCTCCCAGCCTTGGTGGTCTGACGTCAGAGTTTTTCCAAGTCTTCGGGAATCAACTCGGACCACTTCTCCTCAAAACACTGCAAGAAGCCTACCTCAATGGGCTCCCACAATCCGTCATGACCTCAGTAGCATGATTGATACCAAAGAAGGGAGACCATATGGATATCCGAAACTGGCATTGAATCTTCCTAATTAATACCGATTGCAAAATCATTTCCAAAGTTATAGCAAACCAAATAAAGCCAACACTACCTGAAGTTATTGGCCAACATCAAACATACTCTTTCCCAGGAAGATCAATACATGATAACTTCCATTTAATAAGAGATTTCATCCACATCGCAAACAGCCAACATGAAAACCTAGCACTTGTCAGCCTTGATCAGGAGATGGCTTTTGACAGGGTAGAGCACAAGTACCTCTATGAAGTCCTAAAGGCATTTGGCTATGGTCCTCTTATTATTGAAACAATGTAATTGTTATACAGAGATGCACTCTTTTGTTTAAAAATCAACAAGAGGTTCATTCGCACTTTGTCATACTCTCGAGGGATCAAGCAAGGATGTCCTCTCTCTGGACAATTATACGCACTGGCCATTGAACCCTTCTTAAAAAGAGTACCACACGACATCATTGCCTCCAAACGAACCAGCATAATAGAGCCACATCAAAAAATAACCCTATCAGCATATCCTGATGTGCTGTAATAGTCCAAAATGAAGAAGAAATGACAGTAACCGAGGAAACATACAGACTATATCTGCAAGCCTCAGGGGCTAAATTAAATTCTGAAAACACCACTGGCTTGTGGTCAGGCAGATGGAAGGCTAGAAATGATTCTCCAATCAAATGTAGCTGGTCAGGTGAAGGACAAACATACTTAGGTGTGCACCTTGGTAACACCAAAATATATAACACACTGAATTGGACACAGCTGCACAAATTTAAACAGGTGCTAGGTAAATGGAACAGCATTCGTTCCATGTCTTCACTTAGAGGAAGAGTACTAATAGTTAACCAGATGGCTGCAAGTGTGCTATGGCATACACTCAAAGTACTCACATCCCCTGAAGAATTTCTCCACCACATTCAAAAGGCAATCAAATGTTTCCTCTGGAACAATGCTAACTGGACAACATACCCTGAACTCTGCAAGCCACTCAGTAAGGGAGGTAAAAACAAGATTAGATCCTTCAGGATAATCTTCCTTCTAAAGACACTTCAGTGCAATCATACTTATGTAACCACCTTTGATTACATCATGAAATCATCCACCAGAGGACTTACACTTTCCACAATCCTCCGAATGGCCAGTTCTGCACCATCTCCTCCTAAGCCACCTCATTTTTACAGAGATGCTCTACAGCGGTGGAAAAACACAGAACTTCATCTCACTGTACTTACAGAACCACTATTTTCGGAAAAACATAACAAGTCTCACAACTGGCCAGTCCTTTCTTTTCCCTACATGGAACTGGGCAGGAATAAGACCCAGACCATATAGTGGAAAACATTCACAATCCTACCAATGAAGAACCCAAAAACTGAAAAGCAATATCAACAGAAGAAACTGCTCGGAGCCGATATTTCATCTTGTATCACCTGAAGCCTCGCTTCCAATTCTTCACTCCAACTACAAGAAAATATACCACTTCTTCATGTCAGTACCTCCAACTTCGTATATTCATCCTTAATCCTCTCATCTACAAGGCTGCACGTGCCACTCAGTTTTCAGTAGGATCTTCCATATAAATCAAAGTATGCCAAACCAGATTCCAACATACAGTGGAGACTATGGCATAACATCTTGCCACCTCTCCTAAGCTCTACAAATTTCAGCTCGGAGAAACAGATCTGTGTCTATTATGCGAAGTTTCAGGTACCTTGGAACACACACATCTAACCTGTCCCGTAAATAAAGCAGTGATCACCTATGTCCTGAATACTGTCTTTAGCACCTGTAACTACGCACACAGTCAAGAAGACTACTGGAATTTAGTCCATACGGAAGAGAACAGACACAAAATATGCAATTCCTTCTTCATCTACACTAAGGCCATCATCTACAGCTTCTACCTAAACACACAAGAAATAATCAGCATCCATCCATCACCGAATTGGCACAAACCCTTATGAATAGCCTATGTTGGAAACTACAAAGCAGACTTTCACTGGAACTTCATAGAGGAGTGGAATTGCCGACAAAATTCATAGAGGAGTGGAATCCAACTGGTACCTGTTTTGGATTATTGACAACAATACACTTCATCTGAAATATAACTAAGAGTGAAACTGAACTGTAATGTTGATTCATTTATTGCATTTTCTATTGTACATCTGAAAGGAAAATCTTCCTTTCTTTGTAATATATATATATACTTATATATGTAAATAGTCTTTTTGTTATCCATCTTCTAATGTATATTTTATCAAGTTAAATAAAAAAAAAAGAAATCTATCTATCTAGAACAGACACAGAATGTGCAATTTCCTCTTCATCTGTGCCAAGACCATCATTTACAGTTTCTACCTTAAGCACACAAGAAATTACCAGCATCCATCCATCACTGAATCGAAACAAACTCATGTGTAGCCTGTGTCGGAAACTACAAAGCAGACTTTCAAAGAAATAAGAATTCTCGCAAAATTCACAGAGAAGTGTAATCCAACTGGTACCCTGTTCTGGATTGCCGACAACGAAACACTTCATCTGAAAAATAACTAAAAGTGATATTGAACTGTAATGTAATATTGACTGTTACTAAAAAAGACAAATCCTGTCTACCACTGATGTATCTTTTGCCTTCTTTCACTTGTATATCTAAAAAGAAAATCCTTTTTTTTTTCTGTAATATATATTCTTATAATATGTAAATAATCCTTTTTGTTGCCTATCTTCCTATGTATATTTTATCAAGTTGAATAATAAAAAATCAAAAAAAATCTATCAAATCTAGTCTTATCTTCTGCCAAAAAAATTCAAGGTAGTGACATGAGCAAAAAGGATCATGGCAATATATGCAAAAGAGTGGTGATTTTTATATTTTATATTTTTTTTAATGATCTTAATGCTTCCTATTGAATTTCTTAACTGAAATGAGAATGATGAGCTCTGCTGTTCTATATTTGATCGGTTCTGATTATTTACCAGTGTTGTAATGTTACAACTTGTAACATGGAGGTTCTAGACCCTCTCCTCTTTTTCTCCTCTCTGCGCCACTGAAGGAATGCCCCTGGTTAGCAGTCAGTATGTAACCTGAAGTCATTTCTCCACTAAAGATACTTGACATCAGTTTGTTTTCCAGCTACAATTGCTGCCTTGTTACTATGGTGCAAATGCATCTTTGGCAATTATGCGAGCCAAATCTTAATTCAAAGAGCAAAAATTCAATTTTTGCTCTTTGAATTAAGATTTGGCTCACATAATTGCCAAAGATGCATTTGCACCATAGTAACAAGGCAGCAATATATGCAAAAGAGTGGTGATATTTATATTTTATATTTTTTAATTATATTTTTATTATTTAATTTAATTTTATTAATTTTATATTTTTCTTTGAAGATTAATATTATATTTTATTTATTTTTGAGGCTTTTGGATTCATGACACGTATTGCTATGCAAGCAGAGAAAATGGACCATCATCCTGAATGGTTTAATGTTTACAACAAAGTCAATATTACCCTTAGTTCTCATGATGTCAGTGGTCTTTCTGATAGAGATGTTCGTCTTGCAAATTTTATTGAGAAGGCTTCAAGCTTAGGACAGTCATAGTAATCTGCTGACGCATTTGCCTGATATAAGATTGTTGTGCTGCTTTTTAGCTTGTTCATATTGATTTTTGTATATGAATTAAATAATTATTGAAGTTTGATATGTTTTCTTTTTAAGGCTTATTTTACTGTAGTCTTTTTATGTTTTTTTTATATAAATGTCTGGCTCAAAAAGTAATACATCATACATCTTTTTGTGCAAATAAAAAAAGTTGCTCTTTTTTTTTTTTTTTGGTCGGTTAGATTTAACCAGCATTCATATTTAATGTGGGATTCAAACGTACAGCTCTTGCAGTAAACAGGCATCATTGTCTTTTACCAGCCGAGCTGGTAATACAAAAAGTAATACATCATACATCTTTTTGTGCAAATAAAAAAAGTTGCATGGAACTTTTTTTATTTGAAACTAAAACAGGCTTTGTCCTGAAATCCTGTGCCGTATGCTATGACATTTGGCAGTCTAGATAACTTCATTTGTCCAGAGAACATTCACTATGCTATAAGGTTATAGGTCAGTACTTGCAGAGAAGAATGAGTAGTGACTGTGCATTGCTCAAGGTGAGGCCTTACCCCCTCCCATTGCAAACAGCACAGAACCATATTGGTTCCATGCATCATTACTGAGTTGTGTAACAAACTTTGAAACAAATTCTTTTATTTTTTTTTAAATATATTAACTGCTAATAATCATCATCTTTTAGGTAGCATATTTCACACACTTGAATCCAAATTCTTCACTGGGACAAGCAACAAATGCTGCATTTGTCATAACAGTTTGATACTGTTTATTCAATAAACTGAACTTGAATTAAATTTTGAAATGTTATTGCTGGCCTGGGTGGCCGAGTGGTTAATGTATATGCTCTCCAGCCAAAAGGCTGTGGGTTCGAATCCCACCGTAGGCATGGATGTTTGCGATTGTCTGTGAAAATACTAGTGGCAATGATGGGGGATAGATGCCGTTGGTATATGTGGTTGGTGGAGATGAGTTCAGACTCCCTGGAGGTGTCATGTAATAATAATAATAAAATACAGATAACATCAGTTGAAGAATGTGGTGAAGAAATAATGTTGGATCCATATTATACTTGCATTTACAATTACAGCTGATCCTCATATAACGCGGATGTTAGGTTCCATAGAAATGTGCCTCATTATATAAATCGTGTTATGCGAGACTCAGATCACATAGAAAAAGTAGTGTTAGGTTCCGAATTTTTTTTTTTTTATTTAATTCAGGTAATTCATGTAAGTTAAGAAAACATATAAACTAATACATATAACTAATAAGAAAACATGAAACAAATACATAGTATAAACATATAAAATTAAAAACTGTATGCAAACTTCGTTGCCCATAATGTTTTAGGCAAAATAAAATAAAGTGCAATATTTAATTGTCATCGTTGTCTTCAAAACTAACATTTCGTAGATAGATGTTCTTTATTTACAAGAGGTCGGACGTCGTCTTCACTTGAAATCTCTGGACATAATTTGCATAATTCTCATTCCATACTTCGGCCAGTTTAGTTATCAAGAAGTCCGTAATAAGACCTCGTTTATCACTATGGTGCAATTTTTTATTAAGTTCATAATATGGAGCTAAACAAATATCCAATTGTCTCGTGAAATTTCCGGAGCGCTCCATTGAGGGATCATTATCTGTAAGTAGCTTCCTAACTTTCTTGCCAAGTCCAATCCTTTTGTTAATTTCTTTAACGGAATCATCAGAATCTTCGGCAGAACTTTCCTCATTTCGGTCATCTATTAATTGTTCCAGTTCCTCCTCATTTAAATCTGTTTCCCCATCAATTAATTCACTAATTTTGTTTTCAACCATATCGCAAAAGCCCTCTAAGTGGCCATTACTATAAAAATAAATTTTTTACACAAAATAAGCATTACATATTGTATATAAAATAAAATCAGAAAATAAAGTGCTCAGCTTGAGATTAACACACTTATGATTTTTAATGTGCTTTCCTGGCAGAAAACGAAGACAAATTCAATTGTCTTCATTTACTGTAAACAATTGATGTACATGCGTGCTGAAGGGTATTCCCCTAATATAAATTCACTACTTATAACTATATGCGTGATATGGGCAGATGCAAATTTAATGAAGATAAAATTTGATTTTTAAGTCACGCAGTGAAAAATATGTGAAAATATAAAGGGTTAGGGTTACTACAATTTGTAGACCACGTTATATCGAAACTGCGTTGTGTAAGTACCGCTTTATACGAGGGTTACCTCTAATACATTTAGTTCCATGGAACTAAAGGGTCTGTAAATGTGTTTTGTTAATTGGTGCTGTTTAAAATATACTGAGCCTTTCATTTATCCAGCCTTAAGAATAACAATCCTTCAATTAACCTATAATAGACTATAATAAATAGGAAATTAATAATGTAAATTTAATCATGTGGTGTGCTGTCATAGTAACCTAAACACCCTTGTGGGTACATATCAGGAAATGGTTTATGATGATTAAACAGCAGTGATCCAAGTACAGAGCTCTAAGGCATACCACTAGTCACATGTCTTCTCCTGGATTCTGCTCCTCCATATACTACTTTTTGATATCTGTTCATCAGCCATCCTTTTATCCATGTATTATCTTCTCCTGGATTCTGCTCCTCCATATACTACTTTTTGATATCTGTTCATCAGCCATCCTTTTGTCCATGTATTAATACTAATATCTGATAAGCTTTTCAGCACTATTAAACAACCATCAAGCTATGGCATTCCCTTGTTGAATATACTTTTTTGTGTATTGGACCAGACATTTTCATATAACTTTGCTATAGGATTGATTTTGAAATTTCAGGATGTCTTACCCCCTCCCCCTTCTTAGGTTCTCTTCTATTTTACAAGGTACAACCATTTTCTGAAGTAGAAGCATTAGTGTACTACAAAAGATACAATATCATTGGGATATTTAAGGTTGAAATTGTGATTCCAAAGTTGATTCTTTTTTATCATATCTTTAGATAAAGAATCAACTTTTCAGAAGAAAATTGATGGAACCTAGTAATGACATATTATATACTGTATTTACTCGAATGTTTAACTCTTGCTTTTTGTCCCAAATTCAAAGTTAAAAAATCATGGTGTGAGATATATGCAGGGATTTCCAGAAAGTTTTTCAGGAAAAAATTAAATTGACGTTTGTAATTAAATTCTCAGTATTCATTATAATTTATAATTGCTCACATTATTTATAAAATGAATGCATTTAAATTTTAATTATCAATGTTATTTATGTGATCGGATGCTCACCTTCATGTTTGCAGAACAAGAAAGTAATACTTTTTCATAAGGTTTAAGTAAATATGAAAAAGCACCCCTTTCTGTAAAAGCTTTTGTTGATTCAATGGTAGATTGCATTTCCTATGCCTACAAAATGATCCATAATAGGATACATTTTGTGAGCCTGTAATAATTTAGTATGTAGATGTAAATTTGTATGATGATATATTTCAAAGCAAAGTCTCTGCCGACCACCAGTTATGTGATATTCCTGATAAATTCTGAAATATTTCAAGTTACTTGCAAGCTGGTCCTGAATGTGCCTGATGTGCTGCAGGGTTATTATTAATCGACACCTCTAAGGAGTCAAAGGACTCACCGTGGGAAGGCACTGTACTCTGTTGCACACATTTCACCATTTCCACTACTCATCTCTGTGTTGTAATGTTATTTTTTACATACATACATTTCTTTCTCTTTTATTTATTTTTAACAGTATTAAGTATCTGTGCCCATTTTACTGTACACAGCTGAGGTATTCTTGCCATTTGTATGATTAATACATCAATTGAATTGTGATTAGAACTTTAAATCACACTGTCTCATTAACACATTGCATGCTTACCTGCCACTGCTTTCATTTGGTTATGTTAGTTAGATTTGATTATACTTTTGGCATTTGTAAATGTTTATTTATTATAACAGCATTTTATTTTGAAGTAGTCTGCCAAAACACATGGTTTAATTTGGAATAACCAAAAAGTGATGTAGATAGAAGTCCATCTTTATCTGACTGATCTTGATCTGTTGCAAGAAACATGATTTCAGATCATTGTTGACTATTAATAGAAAGGGTTGAGAAATGGAAAGATTAAGTGATAAAAAGAAGATCAAATAGATTGAAAGCTAAAGGAAAGGAATAAAGGACAGAGGGGAGAGAGAGAGAGAGATGTTGGTAATGAGAAAAGATTCATTAAAAGTGGATCATATATTTTGGTAATGTTATATTTGCATAGTTATAGTCATACATCATTATATACATATGATGACAAACTGAAATAATTTTTAATCATTATCAACATCTTACCTTTTCATTTCTTTATTCTCTTTGTAGAAATTAAAGGGGAAAAAAATGCAAAATTAAAGCTAACTATCCATCCTGACTGTTAAGTTTTTTATCTCTTTGTTTCTGCATTTCTTAATCATCCTACAAACATTAAATGACTCAGGCAAGGTTTCCTTAACAGTAATAATCATAGCCACAAGTGAGTGACTTCTCATTTGAATCATATATATGTAATTCTCCAGGTTCGTGGTTTTTTTTTTTTTTTTTTCCAGACTAAAGGGTTGAAATAATAGCTTTCTGAACAATAATAATTGAAATACACTGGTTCTGCAATAACTTGCTTCAGTATACATAAATATTTCATATTTAGCCCTTTGATATTTGATATGTACTCTAGGGAACATCCTGGTTCCATCTCAAAAAATAAATGAGTCAGGATGGATAGTTGACTTCAATTTTGCATTTTTTAAAATTTGAATGTTGTGCAACTGGCCATGGACAGGTCACTAAAGTTGGTATGCAGGGAAGAAAAGCCAAAAGAAAATCTGATCCATGTAAGGCTCTAGAGTTGCAGGACTACCCATCTCCCCCCCCCCCCCGATCAGTAAAGCCCTCCCTAGGACACACATGAGGGTATTTCAGAAACATATATTTCAGAAATACTTTAGTCTAACATCCAAAATTCTGTTTGGAGATCAAGTAACTTTCAGGGATTAATGCACATTTGTAAAGATGAATTTAAAAACATTAATATAAGTTTGGACATTTCAAAACAGAAAGCAAAATTCACTATTTTCCTTATGTAATTCAAAACATTAATTCCAAATATTATATCTCCATTACATAGATTTTCTGAACAGTAAGGGAATCCACCTTGAATTTGACATTTTGTTGTGCTTAGGCACATATAAGCCTCTTACCAGTTCATACAGCTGCTACATTGAGGTAGTAGGGAATTATTTTTGGACAAAACCAAATGGGATGTGTTTTTGTCCCAAAAGTAGAACTATTTGACCAACTAGTAACTCTGTAGTCACCAATGGACTCTGTACTTGAATCCCATGTTGGAAGTCTTTTCACTTGGTTATACTATAAATTAAAGATGCCCAGCAATTATATTCTTGATTTAATCCTTTATCCAAGTATAAGCAAACTAAAGTTTTCACCTGAAGTAACTTCAGGACTGGGCAACTTGTACATGAGGCTAATGACTTCACATCACTTGCCTTAGTATCACATAATGCAAAGCACATATCCTTGCAGACATGTATAACACTACCCAGACCAGTTTTTGACTTTATTGAGGTCTCATCAGTGGGAGCCAGACCCAGAAGTGATACCAAGGTTGAAGTAATGCAGAAATCATATTACCACATATGAGTACTCTGGATTAGAGATAGATGTTGGAAATCTTTCCACTTGGTTATATACTATATATTAAAAATGCTAAGAAATTACATTCCTCGTTTAATCCTTTATCCAAGTGTAAGCAAAAAGTTTGCACCTGAAGTAACTTTAGGTGCAAATTTGTGTGAAATCATTAGCCTCTATGTATGAGTTGCCCAGTACTGAAGTGACTTCAGGTGCAAACTTTGTTTGCTTACACTTGGATAAAGGGTTAAACCAAGAATATAATTTCTTGGCATCTTTAATTTACTTGAATAATACTGTGAGCATGGATGTATATGTGTAAGTATGTGGCAAATAAATTTCATTATTTGGTGTGAGACCATCAGCCTACTTGCTTTGGAGGCCTGTGACTTGAACATGAATCCAGAAATCCTATCACTATATATCTTTATTATCTGATCCTTAGCCTACCTAACATTGCTAATGTGTTTATGGGTTTAAGGTCTTTTGTGAGTGAGTCACAAAAATCTTTTTAGAACTGTTGATTGTGGTACTTTCTAGGTGTTGTTCCATTTTTAAATCAAATAACTACTAAAACCTTTCTTTATATATATATATATATATATATATATATATATATATATATATATATATATATATATATAAAAGATATATATATAAAGATATCTCTCTCTCTCTCTCTCTATATATATATATAGAGAGAGAGAGAGAGAGAGATTATGCTATCAAAATGACTTGAATTCATTAATTTGCAATGAGCAAACTTTTGTCATTTTTAATTACTACAGATAACTGTCAATTTTGTAAAATTAAATCATTGTTACAAATGATATGAAAGGAGTAAATGAATAAAGTTTTCATGATTCGGTAGTCAACCATAGCATTATACCTAAATTTTATGGCTTTTCCTGCAACTTCATGTGTATTTACCTTTTGAAGTTTTTTGAAATTTTAATTCATGGCTTGTATTTCCCACCAAGAGAACAATTTTATTATGAACTGTTACTGAATGTTTGGTATAACTATTGTTCATTGAAATGTGAGCTATCTGTAATTGTAAAACCAACTGAATAAATTTGCATTTCAAAACCTATCTGGCTATTTTCTAGGTAATAATTACATTTGCAAATGGGTTTATATCAATTGTATAGTGTAAATGTATATACACTCAGTTAGCTTTGTATTAGAAACACCCTCCTTGATTTACGTATTCAGCACGATAACAAAGTCCCACGTGATATCAACTACTATAAATGGGCACACCTTTTCTAGTCAACGTTTGCTAGAAACATGGCGATGTAAGCCAATTTCACCATGGCAGATTTAGATAGTTGGGGGCTGGAGGGAAGGTGCCAGTATTTTGGAAACACTTGTTGGTTGGTCCCATATTATTGTATCAAGGGTGTACCAAGACTGGATTAACCATGAACAGACATCCAGCAATAGGACTCACATTGGTCAGCCATGCATGGTTGATCCTAGAGATGTGACTAAATAAATACACGTAAAACCACAGTAATAGGTTTCTTAATACGTAAATATCTTGACCTAAGTGTCTTAGGACATCGTTGGTACAGTTGGGAACAATACTAGGCATAACATACAGATAGGGCGCATGAATACAATGAATCCAAATGCGTGCAGCAGCGCTTTATAGCATTAAAAAAAAATACATTAGATTATTTAGATTACATCTGTTTTTTATTTTTTTATTTTCTTTCTCTAACGCTGGAAATCGCTCCTGCACGCATTTGGATTCCATTGTACTCATGCGCCCTATCTGTATGTTATTCCGAGTATTGTTCCTAACTGTACTGATGATGTCGTAAGACACTTAGGTCGAAATATTTACGTATTAAAAAACCTATTACTGTGGTTTTACGTGTGTTTATTTAGTCATGAATTCTCCACAGGTTTCTTTATATAATCATCCTAGAGATATGTCGGGTGTCATGACTGGTATCTCAGCATTAACGTGCAACAGTCTCGCAGCTTGCCCATCAATACAACAGCAGTTCAGTTTGACCCTTTTCCACATGCACCATGTGCCGTACCTTGCCTCACCTGGGGTTCACAGCCAGAGGCCAACAAGAGTACCCATGATCATGGCCAGCCAGGCATCGCAAAAGAAATGCCTCACATGGGCCAAGGAATGTCGACAATGGACTTGTGATAAATGGAAAAGGGTTGTCTGAAGTGAGCATATACTGTTGGAGTTGCTGTAGCAGAAATAGGTTGAGTTGTGCATGGAGAATGTTTGACACCTGGAATCTATTCCTAGGCACCTATGAATCGTGATTGCACACAGAGGTTGGCCAACATGTTAGGTGTTCCTAATGCAAAGCTAACTCATTATAATGGGTCACATTATTGAATATAAGCCTACAGTATTTGATAAACATTGAAATTTAGTCTGCATACAATGCTAGCAGATTAAAATTAGTGCTGTAGAACATTTTGATAAAATATTTCAAATCAGCAGTGCTAAATTTATTAATGAGACAGACTAAATTTTTAGAAAAAAATATATATACATGCATGTGCAAAACTCTTTGTTCCTCCTTTTCTGGAGTATTTATTTACCTGGTTGACAAAAGAGAATATTTTTGCAGGGATAGAATGTGATGTGTATGATTAAGTGTGTGCTGACAAATTTTGAACAAACCTCGCTTAAAAACGAAAAAAAAAAAGACTGGGTTTTCACTTGGTGAGAATTACAAAATCTTGGTGAGCTCTCTAAAAGTATAAACAGATTCTATTAGCAAACATTGCTTAATTTTATCTGGACTGCTTAATTAGAGTAATGATGTTATTATACAAGTATCTCCATGGAGTCAGAAGACTCATTGCAGGAGACCCATTATTCACGTACCTTGCATTAAACTCATTCACTGACAAAGCACTCGCAACCACTTCTGGTAACTCATCACCACCCTCCATGCAAAAAAAAATCTAGTCTTAAATACACTTGCTAATGACACTCTTACACAATTTCCATGAGTGATCCCTCATTCTCTCCTTTCCTGTGATGTACTGATAAAAGTCTTTAGTATCAATCCTATAAAACCTTTTTAGTAACTTATTCTTTTATTGCCATCAGCTAGTTTTTGAAGCCAACAGACTGCCAATCTATTCAAATTAGCGAGCATTCCATAGCCCTGCCACAGCCTTTGTCACTTGCCTCTGTATCCTCTCCGCTACAGAATCCTGGTGATCAGATCTGTTCATAATAGTTCAGATGTGGTCTTATTAAATCCTTATTAAAGGGAAATTCTAGAAACTTGAAATCTTTGACAGATGCTGAGCATTTGAATTGATGGAAATTTTTTCGCTTGGCTATGCTACCAATTCTATATTTGGTTTAATCATTTATCCAAGTGTAAGCAAATAAAGTTTTCGCCTGAAGTATTTTCAGGACTGGGACAACTTGTGGCAAAGGTGGTATAACTTCTCATCACTTGCCTTAGTGATGAGAAGGGTCACTGCCCAGACTAGTTTTAATCTTTATTGAGGTCTCATCAGTGGGAGCCAGACCCAGAGGTGGTGATACTAAGGTGGAAGTAATAGAGATGTCATATTTTCATATACCAGTTTCCAAAAGGTGTCACATCTTATTATTAAAATTCTCTGGATTAGAGATAAATTGATGGGAGTTTTTTCAAATAAGAAGCTGGGGGTGGGTGGATATTGCTAATTATTATAGACGAAGTGCAGTTAACTAGAGTGAGTAGTTCAATGGCTTTGAGCTTGTTTGGTGCTTTGCATTTTTTTTTCAGTAAAGTAGTTTGCTGAATAAAAAGCATAGTTAAGTGCTGCTATATGCCAGGATCAACCAAAGATGACTTGGAACTAAACAGGCAACTGTGAAGATATAAACTGGAGGGAGGATGGAAATTTATATCATTATACAGGGACAACTTCCTTAGGTGGCACATTAATCGAACCATGGTGCATGAATATTAGATTTGGTAAAAACATCTGTAAACAAGATAATTGTTTTTCTCCAATTGCTGAAAGTGATCAGATTTGATTAGGGATGTAACAATGAGGGGGAAGCTTTCACTGAAGGAAAAATATGGAACTGTAAGGCAGATAATGAAAATATGCAAGCTGGATATGGGATACATTCTTCCTTCACAGGTAGAAGGAATGTTTGAAAGAAACTGAAAATGACAACTCCCAGAGGCAGGAAAATTAATTGAAAGGGATATTGAAATAGATGACTACAGGTTAAAAGCGTGAGCTAGATTTAATATATATATATAATGTTATGGAACTTATATTGAAATGTGATGAATAGTGCAAAGAACAAGTCAGGCAAGTGACTAAATCGTGGTGAGAAAGGTGAAAGTGGAATATTATGAAAAGTTGAACAGGTTAAAGGAAATCCATTAGAATTCACTCTTTGTGTGTGGAATTAAAGAGTGATCATGGTAGAATAAACTTAGTAAAAACATATGGCAGAAAAAGTCAAATGCTCAGGAAATGCAAAGTTATTAATCATTTTGGTAAGGTGTGCATTCCTGAAAAACCCATTAGTTTTTAGAAACTGCTAAGGATCATGGTGAAAAGAGTGCAGAAAGAGATTGAGGTGTTAAAGCATTGCATTAGCTTCATGCCAACACAGTACAGTAGTTAGATTCAATGAGATCAGCAGAGTTGGATATGAGGAATGGTCACAATGATTCTTTTATATTTTGCTGGGTATTTGACAGGGTTCCATATGGAAGGATATTACATAAACCCAAGTGGATGGGTATGCAAAATAAATTGACAGTGGAGTTCTCTGATCTGACAGGTATAATAGAGTGATGTCCAGGGATACTGAATCTAAGAGAGGTGGCAGAGTGCAACAGGGGTCATTCAATTATATTTGAATGATACTAAGTTGGGTTTGGTGATGGGACATTTCTGATACAGAAATATCCTAATTCTAGTAGCAAGGCTTATGTGTTGGTCATACATAACGTAATTAGTTTACGGAATTAACAACGCATATAAAGTATATTAATTAAAGGTAACTTTAATAAATAACTTCTATATTTTGGCAACGTCACATTGCCATCTTCAGGAACATAAAGATATGGTATGTGCACGCAGGCACTAACAAAAGCAAATGAGGAAGAAAGCAAGAAACTAATATTGTTCCTAAAGTCCTAATGGTACCCTCTGGTGGGCTAATTTGGTTGACTTGGCAGTTTGGCTGAAGTTCTCAAAATGTAAGTCTCCCAAATTTGGGATAGTTTCATGCACCCAAATTTGTGGAGGTTAGGAACATTTTTTAGAGCTGCTGAAGATTCCTTGAATAATCTTTCGTATTTAAACTAGCTACGGTGTATTATTTTTGTTTTCTTCCAACGAATTCTATGGTGGATATCTAAGGCATGGTCTGCCAGCCCAGAGCGGCTGTACTGGTGAGAAGATTCATTGGAAGAAAATAAAAATAATACACCGCAGCAAGTTTAATTACGAAAGATTATTCAAGGAATCTTTAGCAGCTCTAAAAAACGTTCCTAACCTCAACAAATTTGGGTGCATGAAACTACCCCAAATTTGGGAGACTTACATTTTGAGAACTTCAGCCCAACTGCCAAGTCAACCAAATTAGCCCACCAGAGGGCACCATTAGGACTTTAGGAACAATATTAGTTTCTTGCTTTCTTCCTCATTTGCTTTTGTTAGTGCCTGCATGCACATACCATCTCTTTATGTTCCTGAAGATGGCAACGTGACGTTGCCGAAATATAGAAGTTATTTATTAAAGTTACCTTTAATTAATATACTTTATATGCGTTGTTAATTCCGTAAACTAATTACCAGATATATCCTAGTCCTTGCAGGCTGATGAAAAGACTGATTCTATGGACAAATGTTAAAAAGTAATATGAGGTTATGCATTTTGGGCTGAAGAGATTGTAGACTGGGATTAATAAAGGCAGAGGTAATGGTTAAAATTTAGAAGGCACAGTGCTTAAAACATCACAATAGATAACCACTATTTAATGGAATAAGTAAGTTCTTCCACTTCTCAAGATCCAAATAAGATCATAATGGGATTATTATTCTCAGATATAGTCATCTACAATAGGTTCCATGGAGATGAAGAAACTTGAAAAGGTCAGTACTGGCTAACCAAATCATATCTGGCTTGTATGTGAAGACAGATTGAGGGAGTGTGGTCTTCAAAGTTTGAGAAAAATGAAGAGAAGATATGATACAGCTAGTAAGGGGGTTCTTACAATACGCATACATGGGAAGTTTTACAGCTAATAATAATCTTAATTTGCCATGCACACCAGAACAGTGATGCTAACCCATGTCTATCATTAAAAAAAATACTTAATTTCAAAGGATCACGGGGCTACTGATTTTAATCCTATGTTCTACAAAGCCAGACTTGTGATGTTTTATTAATTGAATTTAAAATCAGTATCCTCAACTGCGTTTTGAATTGATTGGCCTATTTATTCAAACTGAATAACTTGTAGTGGAAGTTAGATTTAAGGTAGCTGAGGTAGATAAGAAATTTTGTCTTTAAGAGATAGTAGAATAGAACCCAGGTCTTTTCCAATCGAAGGATGCAATGTACCGCCATTCTTCCAATTGCACTACAAAAGCAATAATATGTTGATTAATAAATTTGTATGCGTCCGAAAAATGAAAACTACACACACAGAAAGAATAGAAACAAGAAAGTTAATGAACTATATATACACTAAACAAAAAGAATATTTCGATTCGAAACAGATAATTTTTTTTATTATTTTTTTTAACATTTTTATTATTTCTCAGATAAATTACATACATTATATGAACACAATTATGCATAAGAAATACTTTCTCGTACATAAAGTTTTTTAAATAATAATAACAACTGTTTACAACGTATATTAATATAATATTCATAATGATGATTATTACTGATGTTTCTTTGCAATTTTACACTATATATACAATATCAATGGATATAGTCACTCTATATTGCATACTTTTGTTACAGTTATTACATACATTACTTACTTTTTATTATTATATACTAGTTATTATATACATTAATTGACTTTGTAGTTTATAATAACCTAAAAATAATGAATTCCTTCTATAAACATAAAGACACATAAATATACTTGGGCAGCAAGAGGATGGAAATCAATATTAGATTACTTCATATTAAATGAAAAGACATCAAAATTTTCGCTAGATGTTAGAGTTCACAGAGGATATGAAATAAGCAGTCACCACTTCCTTGTTAAAATAAAATTAAGATTACCACCTAAATGGCTACAAGTAACAAGAACAGAAAGAAAAATTGAAACATTTGTTTACAAAACTAGACTATTGATTGACACAAATGTACAATGGCTATATGAACAAAGAATTAACCAATATCTAGATAAAATAAAACAAAAGGAAGAAATAGAAATAGAATGGCTTAATATAAAAACGATACTAAATGCAGCAGCAAATGAAAGCTTAGGAAAGACCAAAAAATTCAATAAAAGAAAAAACTGAAGATCTGGGATGATACAATCAAAGAAATAATCAAAAAGAAAAAAGAAGCCTATCACAAATGATGGTTAAGTAGTAAAAGATCAGAAGATGAAATAGAATATAAAAGAATGAGAGCCATAGCTAAAAGAGAAGTCAGAAAAAGACAGAGAATCATGGAATAAATTTGTTTCTAATTTAGAACATGATTTATATAAAATAAGACCCAATGTATATAAGATTTTGAAACACTTAAATGCAGATACCAAAGAAAACATAAAATTAAACACTGAATTGAAATTAGAAGAATTTCTAAACTACTACACAGAACTGTGGACAGACAAATATTTTAAAAAAGACAACTGGCAAACAATTAACGAAAATGAAAAGGAAATAACTGAAGAAGAATTAGAAATCAGCCTGAAAGAAACAAGAAACTGACAATCACCTGGAGAAGATAAGCTAAAGAAACTCTTATTATATTTAAATAAAATTTACTCAACTCGTATTCCCCCAATAGAATGGAAAAAAGCAATTGTGATTCCTGTCTTTAAGAAAGGTAATAGAGATGACCTTAAAAACTATAGAGGTATCAGTATACTAAATTCCTGTTACAAAATATATAGCAGAATCTTAAATAACAAACTAATGAAATATTCCGAAAACTTTATTCTAGAAGTACAGAATGGATTTAGAAAAGGACGATCATGTATAGACCCGGCCTATTGCCTAAAATTAATAATAGAGAAAAGAAGAGAATATAATTTAGAAACACATATTGCATTTATTGACTTTGAAAAAGCATTTGACAAAGTTAAAAGAAACATATTATTTAACATATTAAAAGAAAGACAAATACCAAATAATATCCTAAAAGCTATCACAAGTATATATGAAAATAATCAAATACAAATAAGATTAAATCACGAGCTATCATATACAAGAGAGATAAACGAAGGGGTCCGAAAGGGATGTCCCCTCTCAGCAACTCTTTTTAATGTCTACTTAAATGAAATAATAATAAAATGGAATAAAAATTTACATCAAGGAATTAAACTGTCTCCTACAGTAAACTTAAACATTCTCCTCTTTGCCGACGACCAAATAATAATTACAAATTCTGAAGATAAACTACAGAAAGCTACTTTAGATCTAAATGAGATATCCAAAGATTATGGTATGATAATATCAACGGAAAAATCAAAAACTATGGCCTTTAAAGGACAAGATCCAGCAAGAACTAAAATAGTAATAGATAACAAGATCTTAGAACAGGTGAATTCATTTAACTACCTAGGATGTACGATCACATATGAAAATGAAAAAGATATAAACGTAATATTTGCAAAATATTTAAAAACAACAGGTGTAATTAACTCTATATTTAAACCAAACCTAGTTCAAATACAAACCAGACTAAAAGTATACACTACATTAGCCCTACCAGTCTTAATGCATGGAAGCGAAATCTGGACAATAAAACAAAAAGACAAACAAAGATTAACAATAGCAGAAATGAAGTTTATGAGAAAAACTGCAAAGTATACCCTATTTGATCACAAAAGAAACGAAGATATTATGAAAGAATTAAACCAAGAACCAGTAATAGAAAAAATTAAAAAATATAAACATAAATGGATGGAACACGTTCAAAGAATGAAAACAGAAAGATTACCAAGACAAGCCTTAACACTTTCATTGCCAAGCTGAAAATTGGAATTTCGTGTGGTAGCCAATTTTTTTTTAATTTTTTATTTAGTTAGCGACGTCCACGCGATAACGCGTGATCGGCAGTTAGGTGAGAACTCGCATCGCGTGATCACGCGATATCGTTCATTGCCAAGCTGAAAATTGGAATTTCGTGTGGTGGGCAAATTTTTTTAATCATTTTATTTAGTTAGCGACGTCCACGCGATAACGCGTGATCGGCCGTTTGGTGAGAACTCGTATCGCGCGATATCGCGTGATTGACAATGAACGTGTTAAAATACAAGCCATTAGGAAAATGAAAATCAGGACGTCCTCTTCAATGATTCAATGATGATTTCTATGGCCGGAACAGGCCATGCTAGGCCTAAATCCTTGACATGCAAGATGAAGATGATTACATACATTACATACATTTGATTACATATGATACATTACTTACATTTGTTTACATATGATACTTACGTTACATACATTTGTTTACATATAATACATACATTACATACATTGGTTTACATGTGATACATACATTACATGCATTTAGTTACATATGATACATCTTGGATGAGAACTAATTTCTCTGCTTTCATCCTCAAAGCTTATATGTAAGCTTATCTGAGGATGACACCAGTTGGTTATTATTTATTGTTTTTTTTGCTGTGTTGGGAAGCTACGAAATCTATGATTGAGAAGTTCGCGCGAGCGCACGCACGCACGCACGCACACACACACACACACACACACACACACACACACACACACACACACACACACACACACACACACACACACACACACACACACACACACACACACACACACACACACACACACACACACACACACACACACACACACACACACACACACACACACACACACACACACACACACACACACACACACACACACACACACACACACACACACACACACAATAACATGGAATATATTGATGCATCACTGAACTGGAAGCCTGAACGAATATATTGTGTTTCATTAAGTTTGTATGGTATTTTGGGTGCGTGTTTCTTGTTCATAATATGTTCTTAGAGCTCTTTTCAGGCTATTGTAGTTTGTAAGGTTTCTGTATTCAAAAGGTAATTTGTTTATCATGTCTGATATATAGAAGTTTCGGTTTCTTTTCCGTAGTGATTATTTTATTTATATGTGGTATAATTAGTTGTCTGGGGTCTTGTTATACGGTATGTATTACTGACTGTCCTGTAGTTGGCATCGAAATAATGTTTCAGCAAAGCTGCATAGTGACATAAATGTTTTGCTGTCAGTATTTTGTGTTCTGACATTGCAATGTATATAAGGTCGTTATTTTCTCTTTGTTCCCAAAAGATCAGTTTTATCATTTTGTACTGTAGCGACATTAATCTATTTAATTTGTAGGATGCACAGAAAGCATACATTGTTATAGCGTATCTTAGTATATTTTGGCATAGTGCTTTGTATTAGTGTTTTTAGGCATATGGGAACTATGTTTTTTAACCTGTAGAGTTTACCAGTCGTTGTTTGGAGTTTGTTGTGTAGATGGTTGATGTGGCTATTCCAGTTCATATCTGCATCGAAGTAAATTCCAAGGTATCATATTGTTTCAACCTGAGTGATTGTAGTGGTTTTGCTGTTCTGTGTGTTTTTTATGTTGGAAAGTGGATGTTGGATGGTTATATATTTGTTATCAACTGGTCGAGTCAGTGAATTTCTGAATATCATTAATTTTGTCTTTTCTGAGTTTAGGTGTATGGAGTTTTTCGTGAGCCAGTCTATGATCAGATTATGTCATGTTGCATATTTGTTTGGGTTATTGTGAATGAATATTATTGCTGTATCATTTGCACATTGGAATATCTTACCATTGAGTGGTAGCTGATTAATATCATGCGTGTAAATGTTGAATAGAGTTGGGGAAAGTACAGCTCCCTGTGGTCTATAATAATAATAATAATAATAATAATTCTTATTATTATTAATACGTGACGCCTCCAGGGAGTCCAAAGGCTCATCGAGGGAGGGATCTACTCTATAACTGCCAATCAATCCACCAACTAATGAACCGCAACTACACCAACGCCATCTACCGCCAGCCATCGCCACTAGTATTTTCACAGATAATCAATCATACATACCCATGGCAGGATTCGAACCCGAAGCCTTTTGGCTGGAGAGCGGATATACTAACCACTCGGCTAACCAGGCCAGCATTATACATGACAGGCCACATAGCACCACACTAGCTGTCATACCTTTTCTTGAATTCACTCATATTACCTGTACTTACCACGTCCAAATGAATACCATCGCAATCACGCAGAGATCTATGAGAGAAAAATCTACCTTTTTCCTTTTTCTTGACTTCATTCATTCTCAACTTCTATAGATGCACAGTCATCCAAAAAATTAAAAATTCCATCCATTGGTACTCTCTCTGACCTTTTCAGAAGTTTAGAAGTGTCTACCATATCACCACTCCTCCTGTTTGCTAATGTCTACAGTCCACAAATTGTCAATCTGTCCTCATAATATGCATTCCACAGTTCTGCTATCATCTCAATAATTCTTTCCACTGTCCCCTCTGTATATGCATCATTATGGAAAACAGAAGGGATGTGCATCACAGTCCATGTGAGGATCAGGTCTTATAAAGAGGCAAAATTATTTCTTTATTCCTACATGTTAAGCTATGTTTCAGAGTTGAATTTATCCTCTTAGTTGTATTTGTGATCTTTTCTACCTGGCACTTGAACTACAACTTCCTATTTATTAAACTCCAAGATATGTACCATGAGCAGTTTCTTCTTGCACCATCCCACCAATATAATTCGTCATCAGATATCTCATTACAATAAAGTTTATAATTTTACACTTACAAACATCACATGATGACAACTATTTCCATAAATGGTCATAATGAAATTTCTACACCAAATATTCATGCTTGTTCAAATCATTCTGCAAGTAAATCATTTCACTCACATTCCTGTTACTCTGCTATATTGAATCTGCATATAATTGTAATAGTCTGTCAAACGCTTTAAATGTAATGATTGAGAGACAAAGGACAGATCCCCTGGGTACATCACTGGTCCCCATAAATCTTCCAGACTAACATCCTTCATACACCACTTTGTGATATCTGTCAATCAGACATTCTCTTATCTATCCTATCCTACAGTTCATGTAAAAGCCTTTCATGCTCTATCCCAGGGTTCCCAAATTGTGTTCTGCAGAAAGTGAATAAGTGTTCCATGATGTCAGTGACCAAACATGTATTTTTAAACATGGAGGTAATTAGGGACAAGGAAAATCGCTGTTTTATGACCGGTCATAAAAATTTCCTGCAAACCGATTACAACAATGGGTGGCGTATCCTCTTCTCAAAATTGAACGAAATAACATGTTTGTTGGAAATGTCAGTGACCAAGCCGCATATTTTTAAACATGGAAATATTCATGAATTATCGTTTAATTTTCAGGCATCGAAATCTTTCAACATTCAGGAAAGGGAATACCGTTTATGACCAGTCATAAAAATTGCCTCCAACAATGGCCAGCGTATCCTCTGTTCTCAAAACTGAACGAAATAACATCTGTTCAGTGCCGCGCGTGGGTAGGAGGCGCCCTTGTGCAAAACGTTTTTCAGCGCCCCCATAAAATAAGTTTCCATGAAAAATTTTTGTGAAAAATTTTATTTTGTTAAAAGCAAAACAGTGTATACTCATATATAAAAATAAATTGTATTTAACAGTAGTAGAGCATTGTAATCACTGAAATTCATTAATAAGGAATTTTTAACAATAAACATTTTCAAAAATGTTTATTGTTAAACATTTTCAAAATTGTTTATTCCTTAATATATAAATACAACAGAATTAAAATATATATACACAAAAATTACTTTTATTTTAATATAAAAAGAAATATTACATAACAAAGATAATTTGGATATATGCTTTTAACTATATAATTAGTATAAATGTAGATTTATTTTACATATTTATCCCTCTTGCTTTAGCCACCACAAAATTTTTAATAATATCTTTAATGTCTAAATGAATCCATAATATTATTTTCAATTAATATAATTGATAAATCCGTTAGACGCTCTCCAGACATTGTTGCCCACAAATAATTTTTTATTGGTTTCAGTTTTGAAAAACTTCTTTCCCCTGATGCTACGGATATTGATAATGTTAAATAAATACTCATCACAATCGCCGTATTCGGAAACGTGTCGGTTAATTTATTTTCGTATATATAATTCAAAACATCCTGAGGAGCCGACTCTTTTTTAATAAAACATTGCAAAGTTTTTAATTCCTCAAATAAAGTCATACCATCAATATCGCGATTGTCGGAATCTTGATTGTCGCTCAGTTTTAAGTGCAAATCTTTACAATGTTTCATTAAATCTTCATCGCTCCAATCTTTTAATTTATTAATGTCTCTTATAACTTTAAAGTCCTCGCCATGTTGTTTTAAGAGTATGAATCTTTCCGTGACTGAAGTTATTGTCGTGTCTAAAATCGCGAAGAAAAAAATTTATTTTAAAATTTTGTTTAGGATCATGCATTGTCTTATTTGATGCTTCGTAACCAAACATTTTTTGTTTTTGTTCTTTTGCGAATGTCTGGAAAAATATAATCAATATTAAGATTGCTTGCTACTTCTTTTGCAGTTCTGATAATATTTTCAAAATATTGGTCTGTTCGGCGAGTATTTAATTCTTGTATAACATTATCAAGATTTTCTGTAATTTTTCCTATATCAAATGTCGGATTCTGCATTATTTTGCTTGCACCATTTACGAGACTTAAGATTTCGTACCAAACATGAACAGAGCAAATAAATTTAAACGAATAAATCTTTGAAATTAAGTTGTCTGCCTGAACTCTAGAATCGATATTTTTAGTTTCATCTTCCATAATATCAAAAAGAGCCTGGTAAATTTCCTTGATATTATTTTTAAGTGGCTTTATTGCTTCTACTCTACTTTCCCACCTAGTAGCAGAAGGTGGTTTCAAATTTAAAACACGAATATGTTTTGTTTTTTTTAAATATAGCCGAACTTTTCACAGATATTGACAATTAATTATATAATTCCTGTATCACCCCAAAAAATTTACAGTGTCACAGGATATCTTAGCTGCATCATTAACTACCAAATTTAATGAATGAGCAGATACTGAATAAAAAAATCTCTTGAATTTATTTCAAGGATTTTTTTTCTGCAGTCCATTATGTTTGCCTCTCATATTTGAATTATCATAAGCTTGGCGCGTAAATCCGAAATGTTAATATTCAATAATTTTAAATAATGTTTTATAAATTGAAATAGTCCTTGCCCAGTGGTATCTTCTACAGATTGAAAACTCAAAAGATGTTCATGAATTTCTGCTATATTTGTATCTTTATTTCGATTAACAAATTTAATAACAATAGATAATTGTTCTGTGTGGCTCATATCCGGAGTAGTGTCAAGAATTAATGAATAATATTTCGCTTCTTTAACCATTTCAAAAATTTTTTGTTTTATAGCTTCAGAAATTATACGGATGATTTCATTTTGTATTTTATCACCTAATAAAATACAAAATGTTCAATGTTCCTTTTTTGGGATGTTTGGATGCGATGCAAGTGTTCTGCCATTATCGAATAAAATATAGCGACAGTCTACTAACTTCAAAAAATTGCCGTTATCATTTTGAAAAAGTTTTTGTGAAAAACCTCTAAAAGCTATACACTGTCTTGATAAATATTGTATTATGTAGATTAACCGTTCTATAGCATATTGCCAATATTTTTTCTCAGTTTCGTATAATCTTTGTTGTGTGCAATCAAAGTGCATTTCTTAATCAACGACATTTTAAGTTCGCTCTATTTTGAACAGTTTTTAATGTGCGCGGAACTTGTCTCGTGTATTTTTAGTATATGACTCAAATGTTGCCAATCGTTACAACCGTATTCATTAGTAAGTTGGGAATTTTGACTACCAAATATTTTGCAATAATAACAGAAACTGAATTTCGCGATTCTGAATAAACTAAATAGCTTCTTAAAAGTTTTTCTCCATTTGCTAAAGTTCGATAATAGTATGAATCGGAAAACTTGCGACCAGATTCATCTTTGGGAAATTCTTTGTTAACTACTTGACGCGGACAATGCTCAACTAAACAATCTCTAACTTTGGTAGTTATATGATTTGGCCAAGTACCTGGATCATTAACATTAAAATTTGAAGTTTCGTGTTTCGGTGAATCGGAATCCAATATTTCTTCTGCTGCAACTTCTGTAGACAGTCCAGTCAGGCCAGTTTCATTTTCGCATGTAACATTTATTTCTTCATAGTTATCTTGTGTCCTCTCTTTTTCTGTAGTAGAGCTACACGGAGTACTTGCTTCGTCAGAACTTTCAGCTCTTCGTTTTTTATGTGGTCCTGAAGTTAAAAATGTATTCAGCGATCCAGCCAGTTTATGTTCCAGTTGTACTCGCTGCAATTGTCTTTTCCTGTTTTGTGCACACCAGATAACTTCTTTGACTTTTTTCCTGACATCTAGAGGTTAACACACTTGGTTAGAGTTTAAAATAAGAAGCGTGTTAAAAGTTGTCCACCAAAATAAATAATTTCTGAAATTTTTCCTTAAACTTGTATTTAACCCCTTAACCGACTATTATTTTTAAGGTGAATGGCCCAAGACTGAGTATTTTTTTTTAATTACAGAATTTGATTTTTCAGATGTTTTGAATAATAAATATACTTACATTTTAGGTATTTTTTGAAAATTAACATGTGGAGATATTAGCCGCTGATTGATTTCTCGGTGATATTTATTTAATATTTTTTTTACATTCTGGTAATTGTTTAATAATTAAGAAATTTCTAGAATATTAAAATTATTTATTAAAGAAATTAGTAAAAGGACCCCAACCCCAATGTCTTCCAGTCAGAACAAGAACAAATATATAAATAAATCTCTTATTGAAAATTATTTATTTTCTAGACGTCTATCCAACATAAGATAAAAAATCTTTTGTTTTCAAAATAAGATAATTAACTAAAATGAAACAATTTAACTGATTTTCAAACTTAGCAAAAATATAATAGACGTACTTACTTTACGTGAATAATAATCCAAATTCAAAAAACATTTACTAAACAACAATAAATATATTTTATGAAACAAAAGCAACTGCACAGTAACACTCTAACGCACAAAATTAAATATTGCAAAAATACACCAAAAAAGTATCAAGAAAGGGCCAATTGCAGTATGTGTAAACAAACTTATATCATCTAAAGAGTTTTATAGCTCATAAATAACCTATGTTTATTAATTTAATTCGATCCGCGCCAGTCTGACGCGCAGATAGTCTACCCCACATATATACGGAATTTTTGGCTATGGTCCCTCAGCTGATTAATATGTTTATAATTTATAAACTATTATCTTTAAAATTTTATTTGTCTATCAATAATCCAAAAATAAGTATACAATTAAAATCAAAGTCAAAAATTGTCCAAAGTCACTTAAACACAGAATACACAATACACTCAATATGTTTCACATTCAAAATTGAAATGACGCTGAAAAAAATGTAAGTGCATATTTGGATAGACGCTATTTTGTCTATCCAAATTCTAAGCGGAATTTAAGAAAACGAACATCGTAATATATACCTATGTTTCAGACTAAATATTTTTGGATAGATCAGTGTTTCTGAAACTTCAGATATTCTTGTACCCCTTCTTTAATTTTCATTATTACCAAGTATCTTTTCAAAGTTCCCTTATCAAAATAATAATAATAATAAATAAAAATATATTTCATTGTAAATGTCTGTTTTATTTGAATTTAGATGTACATTTAAACAAAAAAAATATATTTATTTTTAATACAACAAAATTTATAAAGATTCTATACATTTTTACTTAATATAAATAATTTATCATCAATGAAAGGAGTGAAATTGCTTATTTCTATATCTGCTCTCTTTTGTGCGTTTTATAAATGCAGTCTTTAACCAATAATTCATACTTAACAATTTGAAAGCTAAAAAAATTACGGTATTTACTCGACCATAACTCGCACTTTTTTCCTAAAATTAAGCTAAAAAATCGTGCTGCGAGATATATGCGGGGATTTTCGGAAACTAAAGTTTTCAGGAAAATAAAAAAACTGAAAATAGGTATGACTTACCAAGAAGCTTCTATTCTCCATCACTTCTTCTGTCCTTCAGAGCGGTTTCCTTGTGCGCAATCAAAGTTATCTACCCAAATTGAGTCATATTCTTTCCCATTATATCAAGCAAAAATTACCAGTAAATCCTTGAAAAATTACTAATGAGAAGTGAAAGATGTGTGCGATTGTAGGCCAATAGAGAAAAGCAGCTATTAAGAAGTGCATATGATTGGTGCGGTATTAACAAAAGATCGCGCGACCCAAACAAAACAAGCTGACAATTGAATTGATATACTAATTCTCTTAAACCGATTTCCATAATATCTGAAATGCATTCACTATATATTTCTTAGTTTTAACACGTTCATGACGGGGGTAGTGTCAAGCAAAACCATATGTTGCACCTGCAACATGTGGTTTGCTTGAGTGTATATGGCAGTTTCTGTTGGAGGGAAGATGGGATTCATTAGTTAGTGTTATATTCCCAGTTGTCTGTAATTACACTATTTGTTGAGAAATATATTACACAATCTGCAAATGTCTGTGAACCTTATCCAGTGACATGATTAAACTAATTGGTTCCTGTTTCTGCAGTATAATGGCTGTTGGGGATGGCGTATTGTTTACTGCAGGGAGCGAGTTATCGCTCCAATGTGAAATTCAGGGCGATAGAGATTCGCAATTTGAGTAGGAGAATTCATGCATAATATAATTTAATATACATATATATACTATAAAAGTTTATGAAATTCACATCGTATGATACTTTATGGGTTGTTTCCTTAAGTATCTAATAAGTGGGTTCTAAAATGTTTAGTTTTAGTATGTATGACTATAATTTTTTTATTAATAAAATATAATAAGTACATATTTCACTGTCAATGGAAAATGGGGCCTTTTTTATTTGCTAACTAAACGCTGTATTTTTGTAAAATATCTTGTTGCCGTAATACGGCTGAACGAGCGCCCTTATTAAGCAGCACTGTGAGGCAGGCTGCCTCTATGCTACATCCTGTCGACGTTACTGGGCAAAGCACAGTGTAAGAATGAATTCACGGTCGTCTTAAACTAACAATTTCCACTAAAAATATAATAAACAATCGAGAATATTTATAAAATTTTCGCTGCGTCGATGCTTACTCTGAGAAATAAAAGCTGTGGTAATATTGATAACGTTTCACTTCAAACAAATTATAATAAAACTGGTGATGTATTAAGTTAAAAATATTGTTAGATTATAAAGAATTCATAATAATTCGAATGATTTAAAATTTCATTTTTATTGCCTTAACTATAATTTGTAATTGTGTAATTTATATAGTACAATATAATTCAAGAATAAGAAAATTTAATATTTTTTTATTATTTCCCATGGTGAAATGGTGCCCCTATCTTCAAGCGCCCTTGTGCGGCGCACAATCTGCACAACCACACAGCTCAGCCCTGCATCTGTGTTGCAAATGTTAGTGACCAATCAGCAAAAAAATATAAAGAAAATTTTTCCACTGAAATTGAAGATTAAGGTAGTCTGTATACGGTTCTCAAATCTAGTAATACTGAATATTTTCTTCGCAAGTTCATATTATAAGGTGAAAGTCCTTGTTTCGAAACCGTAGTGCTGTGATTTTTTAAAAGTAATAGGACTACAGATTTAAATTTTAATATGAATAAGAGACAAGGGACTTTGTTTTTATTATTTCATTATTTTTTCATTAATTATTTATTTAACGAAAATTATTCCATTAATTTAGTGTTAAGAAATTCTTATTGAAGGTGTTTGTGATGCAACAGATAGTGATTCATCCATCTCCAGCCTACAAAGCGATCTCCAGGATGTGCAAAAGGAGTGGAAAACTATCAGCACACAGGAGAAAAAGTCTGCATTCACTCGTAAGTACTTATAATAATATTATAAAATTTTGGTGATCAGAATGGGATATTATTATTATTATTATTATTATTATTATTATTATTATTATTATTATTATTATTATTATTATCATCAACATCACCTCCATGGAGTCAGAGACCCATCGTGGGAAGTACTCACTATTGCATATAATGCTCATCCAACCGCATCTTAAACTGATTCATTGTGTCCACATCCACAACACACTTAGGCAATGGATTCCACTCACCAACCATCCTCCGTGCAAAGAACCTGCTTCTCAGTCCTATGCTCATACCTCATACAATTTTCATTCTATGAAAAATCTCTTCCATATCTACCTGATAGCAACCCCTGACCAGCTTATGTCTCAATCATATCCCCCCCTCTTCCTCCTATTAAGGCTCTGCAACTTACATTCTCTCAATCTGTCCTGGTACTCCACATTCAAATGACCACTGACTACCTTTGTGAATCTTCTCTGGACCCTTTCCAACATATCCTCGTCATCTTGAAAACACGGCGACCAAATCTGTGCAAAATAAGCCTTATGAGGTCTGATCAATGCCTCATACAATGGAATCATAACGTCTCTATTTCTGCATGTCAGGGTTCTCCGCATCATTGCCATTATTCGATGTATGTCTTCACAACTTGTGCCATGCGGCCCCTGAATTTCAGGTCCTTGTCCACCATCACTCCTAGATCTCTCATCTCCTCTACTTCTGTTAAAGTTTCCCCACCAAGTGTATACTTTACATCTCATCGTTGCTTACCAAATCTCAAAACCTTACACTTGGCAGCACTGAACTGCCATTCCACTTACCTGCCCATTCATGCAATCTATTCAAGTCCTCTTGTAAGGCATTAACATCAGCCTGACTGTGCATTGCTCTCCCCAGTTTTTCATCATACCCAAAGAGCTGGATATCACTAGTTAAACCCACCCAATATCATTAGCATACAAATTGAACAACAATGGCCCCAAAACTGACCCCTGCAGCACACCACTAGTGACCTTTCTTTTTCGAGATACTGCCCCCCTCATATACAACTTTCTGATACCTATCTGACAGCCAGTGATTGATCCAAAACAGAAGTCTGTTATCCCATCCCATCTGTTTCGATTTATTTAAGAGCTTGTGATGTGGCAGTCTATCAAAAGCCTTTGCAAAATCCAAGTACATCAATGAATATGCATCTCCTCTGTCCAAGGTATTTGTCACCTTGTTATAGTACATAAGTAAGTTAGTGAAACATGATCTCCCCTTAACAAACCCATGCTGATAACCACAGAGAATACAGTACTGCTGTTATCAACCCATTTCTGTATCCTACTTCTCACCAATCTCTCCACAACCTTCACCACAACTCCAGATATACAGACCGGCCTATAATTTGAAGCTACAGCCTTATCACTGCCTTTATGCAGTGGAACAATTTACCCTTCTTCCACTCCCTTGGAACCTCTGCTGTTGCAAAACTCTTAATAAACAGGCATGCCAATGCTACTGCCAGTTCCCTGGAACATTCCCTCAAGATGCGTGGTGATATGTGATCAAATCCTATTGCCTTATTAACATCAAGGTTATTCATATCCTCAAATACGTCCTGCTCACTCACAATTATGCTATTTCTCCTATGTCCTCTACACTTAAGTTCATGATTCCACCCTGATTAGGATGAAACACCCTTATAAATTGATCACTGAATACCTCAACAATGTCTTCTGCAGCAGTTACCATTCTACCACTTTCAACCCTTAACTTCATCTTTCCATGATCATTCTTCCCTCTACTTGCCACAATCTAAAAAACTCTCTAGGGTGTTTCTTAGCCTGATTTGCCAATTTCTATTCATACTCTACTTTTGTTTTCCTTATTAACTGAGTCACTCTCTTGGATTGTTCTTTATATTCTTAATGTGACTGATTACCATTATTCATCTTGTACTTCCTCCAAAGTACTTTCTTTTACCAGATTTCATGATTAAGCTCCACATTCATCCATTTTTCACCTACCCTATTCAGCCTTTTGACCTTTGGGATACATTCGTACATTGATGCTGTTATATAATTCTTTGTAAGTTCCCATGCAGCATTTATTTCATTACCGCTCAACTCCTCGTTCTATGTTATAGCTCGAAGTTGTCTCCTAAGCTTTTCATAATCAACAGCCTTATAATTCCACATATATCCTTTCCTCGCAAAAGCCTGCATATGACTAGCCACAACACAGGTGATTACTTCATGATCACTTTCACCAACTGGAGGAAAATGAAACCCCTCTAACAATTACATCCTGTGATGAAATGATGAGATCTAAAACTCTTGATTCTCACGTACCTTTCTTTACGTGCTGCCTGAGTTATCTCTCAAGAACTCGAGAAATTCACTCTCCTTGTTCCCAAATACTATCTCTTCATTCCAATCTATACCGCCATAATTAAAATCACCCATAATAATTACCCTTCCTTTGCTCACTAATCCAAGTTGTTTATACATTTTTTCATCACCATCTTCCACATTCCCAGGCCTATAGCAACATCCAACTAAATATGTCTTCCTCTCAACCTCCACATTACACCACACTGCCTCAACCATTGCCACCATTTCCCCTTTTCATGTCTACCTTACTACTACTACTCCTTGGCATTACAGTCCATTTAGGACCTGGGCCTGTCTCAGGATAGCATTCCATTCTTCACGATTCTGTGCCTTGCTCCTCCAGTTCTTTACTCTCATTTTCTTTAAATCATCCTCCACATCGTCAAGCCATCTCCATTTTGGTCGTCCTCTGGACCTAGATCCACCTGGTCCAGACATGAAGACCTTTTTTACGGCTCTATCATCTCCCATTCGCTGAACATGTCCTAGTCACCGCAGTCTTCTCACCTTTATTTCAGTAATAATATCCACTTCATTGAATTTCTCCATTATTTCTTTGTTATTCCTCACTCTCCAAAGTCCATTCTCATTAATTGGGCCAAAAATCTTTCTTAATACCTTTCGTTCCCATATTTGTAATTGGTTTTGATCTCTCTGCATCATTGTCCATGTTTCGCAGCCATACAAAAGCACAGATTTGAGGATTACTTTATATAGCTGGATTTTACTTTTTATCGAAATCAAATTCCATTTTAATAGTGGCTGAATACTATTAAAATGTTCTATTTGCAGTAGCTATTCTATAGGTAATTTCAACTGACATATCATTACTTTCTGTTATTACTGAACCCAAATATTTGAACTGCTGGACTCGTTCAAAGGCTTCTTCATCTACTGTGAAACTTTGGCTGTTTCCCAATTTTTGTTTATCTCTGGCAACAATTAAGTATTTTGTTTTAGTTTCGTTTGTTTGTAGTCGCATTTTCCTTGCCTCCTCTCTCATTTGTCTATAACCTTCTCTAAGGCTTCTCTCAGTCCTTGCAATACAGTCCACATCATCCGCAAAAGCCAAAAGCTGTAGACTTCTATTCATAATAGTTCCACCTCTGTTTATAATTACATTGCGTATTACCCTTTCAAGGCATAGGTTGAAAAGCATTCTTGATAGTTGATCTCCTTGTCGTAATCCTTTGGTAATCCTGAACTCAGGTGTGAGTTCGCCCTGTATTTGCACTCTACCCATGGTATTTCTGAGTGTCATTTTAACTAATCTTATCAGTTTAGGTGGAATTGGGAATTCCTTCATGACTTTAAATAGCTTATCTCTATCGATGTTATCACAGGCTTGTTTAAATTCCACAAACAAATGGTGCAGATTGATATTGAAATCGTAGCATTTCTCCATTATAGTTCGTACTGTAAAAATCTGGTCTGTTGTTGATCTATCATACCTAAAGCCACATTGGTAGTCGCCCAGCGTTTTTTATATAAAGGGTTCCAATCTAGTTGCCAGTACCCTTGCAAATATTTTGTAAATTACTGCTAACAATGATATTCCTCTATAATTTTGGCACAGAAACTTGTCATTTTTCTTATGTATAGGAACGATAATAGCAGTGTACCATTCAGTAGGCATAGATTCAGTTTCCCATACCTCTGACAAGCACTTATGTATTTTGATTAATAGTGATTGCCCACCGTATTTTAATAGTTCAACTGGTATCCCATCTTCACCAGGTGCTTTATTATTTTTCATTCTCTTTAGGGCTAATTCCACCTTGTTTAATTCTGGTGCTTCCTATGTCTCAGCTTTTCCCATACTTGCCAGGGGTTCGTTAAACTCGTCTTCTTCTGGAACGTCATTTTCCAAGCTTGTTTTGTCCTGAAGGAGAACTTCAAAATATTCTTCCCACCTTCTCAAAATGTTCTCCTTTCCACCGAAAAAGTTTCCCTCATGGTCTCTACAGAAAGTTGTTCTGGGTTGAAATCCGCCTTTAATTTCCTTTATCTTATTATACATTTTCTTAATTTGCCCTGTATTCTTCAAAATCTCAATTTCATTTAGCCTTGCCTTTTCCCATTCACGTTTCTTTCTTCTACAAATCTTTTTAGCTTGTCTTCGTTTTTCTTTATATTCATTCTCATTTGCTCGAGTTTTTCGTCCAAACATCTTTAGACGAGCTGTATTTCTGTCTTCAACACATTTTCTACATTCCAAATCATACCATTCATTTCTTTTATCATTGTTTCTGAATCCCAGAACTTCTTCAGCCACTTTAGAAATTTTATTCTTGATCCATTCCCATTTTTTAATCTATAGTCATATTATTTATATGTTCATTCTCATTTATTTCTTCTCTCAATCTTTCAATATATTTTTGTCTGATTTTTCCATCTTTTAATTTTTGGATGTCATATCTTGGTGTTCTCTTTCCTCTACCTACTTTATTAATTTCTATCCTTTGTTTATATTTAATTCTTAACAAGTAATGATCCGTATCACAATCCGCTCCTCTAAAACTTCTTACATCAATGATATCTGTCGCATGTCGTCTATCAGTCATCACATGATCTATCTGATTTTCGTTATTCCATCTGCCGATCTCCAGGTAACTTTATGTACTTTTTTATGTGGAAAATAGGTTGTACATATGATCATATTTTTGCTACTTGCAAAATCAATTAGTCTCATGCCATTTTCATTGCTTTCTTTGTGAGCGCTATCTCTTCCAATTGTTGGTCGGAAGGTCTTTTCCTTTCCTATTTTGGCATTCATGTCTCCTAGAACCATTTTTACATCATGTTTTGGTGCCTGATCATCTATCTTCTCCAATAATTCATAGAAATTCATCTTGTCTTCTTCACAAGTCCTCAGTTGGTGGTGTGCACATATAAGTGAAATATTGAATATCTTAAACTTTATTCTCAGTACACAAAGTCATTAATTAACTGGTCTAAAATCAAGAACCAAGTGTTTCCATTTTTTATTAACCAAAAATGCGGTGCCAAAGGCTTTTTGAACTCCTCCACTGTAAAAAATATTATGTGTTCTGGTATCAAATATGCCACTTCCTTTCCATCTCACCTCCTGCAATGCTGTTATCTGCACTCTATATATCTGTAGTTCCTCACACACTCTCTTCAATGTTCCTGGTCTGTTCAGGCTCATGACATTCCAGCTTCCAAACCAATATTCATAATCCTTTTTCTGTTGTCCGAGTTGTTCCGCGAAGTCCGTCTGGCTAATTTTCCTTTTGACTTTCTTAACAAATGAGTTTTTACAGGACAGGGTTGTTAGCCCTGCGCCCAACCTTACAAGAAGGAACCCGGCTATACCTCCGGGTACTGGGTACCCATTTTAGTCGTCTTTTACGACATGCATGGGCTACATTGGGACTATTCTTTAACCCTGGTCACCACACGGGGTATGTCTACCTTATATGGACTTAATTTCACTGCTATCATAAGCAGCACTCCTCCTCCTCCCTTCCTGCCCTTTCTATCCTCACGAAAAATACTGTACCCTTCCATTTCTATTTCCGTTATGATATTATCTTCATTCAACCATGTTTCAACCATATGTCAATGAAAATCAGCACAAATTAATTTAATGATGTTAGCCTGAGGAAAGTACAATAAGTCTACTAATTCTCTTTATGATTATGCCATAATTAATTATTAATATTGCAATGTATTAATAATGAATTAATAATTAATTATTAATTAATAATACATTACAATATTAATAAGTAATTATTAAATAATAATAAATTAGTTAATGTATTACAAAAAAAAACCAAGGTGTTCAGTGAAAATTTCAGGATTTGTGAAGTGTCCCGTCATAGGAAAAATCTGGGAATCGCTGCTCTAACCTATTATCTCAGACATTCTGCTTCTGTCTTCTTCTTAAGAATCCTTTAAATTTTTCGATATTTTTAGAAGAATCGTTTTTCATTATCGATAAAGTGTTGTCAGTTTTACACTGGCCCAAGCCTCATTCACACCGTATACAGCATTGAATAATGTATACCTCCCCCCCAGAAGGTTCTTATGTTCTCACTTTTATTGGCAATAGTTCTGAGAAGGATAATGAAATGATGTCTTTCAACCAATGAACAAGCTCTTTGATCTTTAGGCTAAATTATCGATGTAATGCTCATGGACTAATTTTTTTACAATCATAAGATTATCTTCCGATGTCAGTACGCGTTCATTTCGATGTGTAGGAATATTTTGCAAGAAATATTCCTTATGTTACATATTAATCTAAAGTCGCACAGAATTTTTGCTGTTTCGTTTTCCAATACTTTATTGTATACCGCCACCAGTTATCAGAAATAGCAAAGCTATAATTTGTGTGCACATGCCAATGAATTAGTTCACTTGATCATGGCGGTATTTATAATCAGTTTGAGCTATCTTAATGCAGGCACCGATTAGATGTTCTACAGTCTCATCTTTCTGATCGCATAATCTGCATTTGCTATTGTTATTGATGATCAAAATTTTTGCTATGATTGCATTATTTGTAAAGTCTGTTCTTCAGCTGCTAGAATAAATTCTTCTGTTTTTTTTTCCAGAGCACATATCAGTTATTCTTTGTTCTTTTTGTAATCCAATGTGTTTCTTATTGCTTTTAGGAGGCCCTCTTGTGTAATTGCTTGAAGCATTTGTTCAGAGCTATTGTTGCGGTAATTTTTTAAACTGATTTTCTTCTTCCACAGTCTGCCTAACTTGCAGCAGACCCAGACCACCCATTCTTCTTAGTAGGTGCAGCCCTTCAACATCGCTTTGTAGCTGTGATGCATGATGCATAGTCATTAATTTTCTAGTTTTGCAGCCCAATTTTTCCTGGTCTTCTTTTGCACCGTCTATTATGTCAGCTATCGGATCACTGGTATATGTATAGCCCACGAGTTTATTTCTTTAATTGTGTTCAATACATTGATTTTTGTTTTCAGAATATTTCTAACTCTTTTGATGATTCTTCTGCTGCCTGTTGTTTAACTTTCGAGTGGAGAATGTTACTGGCTTCTAATATTCCTAGGTATTTATAGTGTTCGTTAGCTGAAATTGCTTTTATATATTTTCTTGATCAAAATTAAAATTGCTAGTGTCATTAATTTTTCCTCGTTTATTAAGATAAAATTGCGTTTTTCATCTAAACCAAATTCCAATTTGATGCCCTGACTGAAAATACGAACTGTGTTCAGTAAAGAGTCTATTTTCTTTTCCGAAATTTCAATATAACTTCAAGCCTTCCATATACAACAGATGGGAAATTTTAATATTATATTTAGGAATTTGATATCTAAGTTTTGTTTTCTTCAAAATCATAGACAAAGGTATCAAGGAAATGTTGAAGAGTAATGATGACAAGGAATCGTCTTGGAAAATTCCACGTTTAATGCTGATATTCGTTCATTATTGACTACTAAAGTTGTTTTCTATGATTTCATAGCAGGAGCATTAAGCGAACATATGTTTTTGCTAATTCCTAATATTTGTAGTGATTTTAGGATCCAGGAGTGTGGGAGGGAATCGAATGCTTTCTATAGGCTATCTGCCATGATGCCATGTTCAGTTTATCGTCTTTTTGAATTTCTGAGGATCATTTTATCTATAAGGATCTGGTCGTTTGTTCCTTTAGATTTTAGAAAATCACCTTTGTGTTCAATCGGATAAATCTGATAACGGAGTGGTATATGAATTTGCTATGATTGCAACGAAAACAACTTAATCGTACTTGGTAGGCATGTTATCGAACGATAGATACTTGGGTCCACATCCTTATCCTTATCTTTCACGAAGAGAAAAGTACGCCTAGGTACAGAGCCGTTGCCAAATTAGATCGCGCCCTGAGGCAAATGATTAAATATCGCCCCTGATGGATTATAAGACAAAAATCTCCAATTGTTATTTGGCCTCTTTATTACAAGAGAAACATTAATGCAAAACAATTACATAATAATATTAATTCAATGTTTGCTCTACGAGGATATCGAACAATAAAACTGTTTATAAGCTCTTCTAAATTTAAATTACAAGCTATATTCCCCTCTATCGATATACAATAGTTGCTAGACCAACCAATCTTTCTTGGGTCATTGCTGTTCGCAAATAATTTTTAATCAGTTTAAGCTTTGAAAAACTTCTTTCCGCATTTGGTAAGCTAACAGGAATTGTCAACAATATCCTTAGGGCGATGGTTACGGTGGAATAAATTTCTACAAGATTTTGTTCAGGCCCGGCTGGTGGCGTGTGCGAAGTGTGCAATATACACAGACGCCTGCAGAAGAAAAGGCGCCTAAAAGATGTTAAAAAATATGAGATATCAAGAATAGTGATCGGTGCTTGCTCCACCCTTACCATGAGTTGCCTCAGTGTTGCACTCCCAAAAGGGTCAGTTTTAACACTAACCAGGTAGTTGCTTACGCTTTGATTCGCCGAACTTTATATATTTACTATATTCGGCATGAAACTCTTTGAGTTTCTTATTCGGCTATGAAACAATATTGGATATAATATCCCTTAACTTAAATGAGATAAGAGTTTAAACGAACGATGATTGGTACATATAATTATGAATGTACGTCGTCTTCCGTTCGGGCCCTTCCAGATCTTCCCGGAAACGAACAAATAAATTCTAAAATTTTATCCTAGACCCAATTATATCACTGTAATTTTTGATTAAAATTTAGGAAAATATACCTAAAATAGTTCTTCTTTATTTTTTGATGTATCATAAATCAACTTATGATTAATTGTTGAGTTCCGTGTAAGGGCCGTATCCTAATTTTAATCGGATCGGATGCATGTGGCCCGGCCCTAAAAGTCGGCTTACTACAGATAACTCATTCTTCTCGACATTCGAGCCTGTTATATTAGTGGGCTGTTAGGGCGGCGTCAGCGACACAAAATAATCGGCGAACTCTCGAGTCCAATGCGAAACATTCTTGTAAAATTCTCTTATTTATTTTCGTTGACTCTTCCTGGGAGAACTAAGTAGGCTAAATGGTTTGGCACTAATTTCAATAGAAAATAATATTGCTCAGTCTATCAACATTGATGTACTCCGACAGGATTTCGCTAAAATGAAAGCCAGACGAGTCCCTTTTAGCAAATGAATGTAAAGAATATTTGAATAAATCTCTTAACTTTATATTACTATTTTATATTATTTTGAAAATTTATGTAACTTGAAAAAATTTGTATAAGCAGGACTAATCCGTAGGTAACATTATACTGTAAAGCATAATGTTACCTACAATTTCCATTATACTGGAAATTGTTTTTCATTTCCTGTTCGTTTTATTCACACTTTATTAAAAAAAAAAACTTTTTTCGAAAGGCGCCGAACATTAATCGTACACACAAGAAAAATACTATGCGCCGGTCCTGATTTTGCTTATAATATATATATTTATATGATAAAATTTGGTGAGAACCACTTTTCTCTTGTATTATTTTTGAGAGAATTTTAATTCTATAAATAAATCTATTGCATCTACATGAGATGTAAAATATCTTGCCCTAATACGGCGGCTACCGCAATATGCTAACGAACGCACTTAATTAAGCGACGCCGTGAGGCAGGCTGCCGCTATGCTACACCCTGCCGACGGTACTGCCTAGGTATCATCTAGTCTTCCACTGAGCCTGACTGCAACAAATAATTAAATTGTTTTGCCATTCGACCATGTAGACTAGTTAGATGCTTTGGCCAAAATCCGTGTTGTTCGTCCTTGCCATGTACGCTCCAATTTTTTAAATATCTGGCTTGTGGACTGACTATTTCTTTAGTGATAATGACATTTTGCAGTTGTTTTCGGATTCTATTTCCTTACATCATGAAGCGTCTTTATTATATTCAATAGGATTATCCCAGATTGACTTCCAAAATTCGAGTATTTCTTCGTTTTCTGGTGAATGATTGTTTGCATTTGTATATCTCTGGATAGACTGAAAGAAGTGACGTTGGTTCGGAATAATTTAAATCTCAATATTTTTCTGCAAACTTTATGGCAGATGACCCTTTTTCAAATTGTTCAACTAAATGAAGCTTTTGTTTTGCAGTGAGCACCACTATCTTTCATTTTTCAGAGATATTCCTAGTGTGTCCACTCTGAAAACTTGGGGACATCAAGAAATGATGCCGTTATTGCTGTAATAAATATATCCATGCTCCTTTAACTAGACATAAGCTGAGGAAAACGCTTCTATGACACGATTTCTACTCATTATGTGCTCGCGTGAGCATGCCTAGGGATAAGTCACGTAGCGATGAATACATTTTTTATGAACTACATAATGACAGCTAATGTGAAATTTAATGACACTCATCCTGATAACTGAGAGTATACGTTGTAAGTAGAGATATGTGGGGGAGGGGGGAAAATTATTAGTATTAGATATCTGTTTTCCGTATGACACTAGGAGCTTTAAAATAATAAAATATATCTCGTAAAGCTTTTTATTTCTAACAGAAATCGGTGGCGCTAGCCCTAAGTAACTGACATTTTGGAGATTGGTTGACAACCTCCATGCTTTATTGTGGGCTTAGTTACCGTTCTCAGTAGTAACTGATCTCAAGTTTATCAAAGATTTCAGGCATTTAGAGGAAAGAGTACTGAAATAGTGTGAGTTCTAGAGTTGATTTTTTTTTATTTGAAGGATTAAAACCCACAAATGTCCAGGATAAAAACTCTTACTTGCCTCTTCTAAAGATCGGGTCATATGCAAGCAGAAAGAAACGCCTAGAAAATTTCTCTCAGTCAGTAACTGCAATCGAAATTATAAAGGCGTTTCATCTGGCGGTGTAGCGCAATGGAGGTTAGAAATATTTCATGGGCTGTCCAAGAATAGCCTAAGAGAATTTGGAAGACCTAGCAACTAATCCCTAAAATTTAAAAGCCATGTGTCAAACACATTGTAGAGTTGCCAGTTTTGCTTCCCTTAATATATTTATATTAGTCAAACCATTTTATTCCATAAAATAGAACATATCTACAAATAAATTCTAGCATAGGCAAATATCGGCTTTTCAGCAGGCAACTCGAATTTCCACGTGACATGGATGTTTGTATAAATGTTTAGGTGGTACATGATTTTTCAGGATCGGACTGTTACTACTGTCCTTCTTCAGTGGCAGAAGAAAGGTACAATATCCGAAATCTCTGGTGGAGCAGGGTTGGTGAATTCTATAACATTTTACAATGCTTGCACTAAATAGGTGCTGTGCTTCCAGCCTTCCATATTTGGAATCTTTTTTTTTTTTAATATGAATATCAGAGCTTATTTTTATACAGATTATTTACATATATTGTTGAAAAGGAGTCAAAGGATATTCCATATGCATGGTGCATCGTGCCATGTAACGAGTGACGTGTTTGTAGCCAGTATGAATTGGAGGAACATCATGAGAGTCATTAATGCAGTCTTCAGTGATAATTTGATGAATTCCAAGTGACACTTCTTCCTTTGTTACTATCCAATCGATACTGTAGAACCGTATCGATTGGATTGCCTGTTATCCTAGTTGATAATATTTCTTCTTTGTGTAAGGGAAGAACGTTTGCTGCAAGTTTAGGACAGCATTCACAAATTGCTGATTGAAGTTGTTTGCTAACAGTGTCAGGGATTTGGGCTAGCTAGCAAAACTGTTTTATTCAGGGCGGTCACCCGATTAGATAGCGCCCTGCGGCAAACAATTAATATCACCCCCTGATGGATTATAAGACAAAAATATAAGAGAATCCCCAATTGCTATTTTGTTTTTATTACAAGAGAGACATCAATGCAAAACGATTACATAATAACATTAATTAAATATTTGCTTTACGGGGATACCGCACAATAAAACTGTTTATAATCTCTTTTAAATTTAAATTATAAGCTATGTCTTCCTCTAAGGATATAGTTGCTAGACCAAGCAATCTTTCTTGGGTCAATGCTTATCGCAAATAATTTTTAATTAGTTTATTGGAAAAACTTCTTTCCGCACTTGCCACGCTAACAGGAATTGTTAGCGTAGCGACGACGCCTACCGCAATATGGCTGAACGAGCGCCCTTATTAAGCCGCACAGTGAGACAGTCTGCCTCTATGCTACACCCTGTCGACGATACTGGTTTTATCGTTCCAGGCACGGTAGCTTTATGTGTATTACCTAGTATTTCATTGATTAGGTGTCAAGTTTCCTGAATGTCACAGTTGTTGTAAATTTGTTTCTATGATAGTTTCTTTTTTGCGGTTCTAATCTGTGTTGTAAGGTTGTTCTGTTTCCTTTCATATTCAGCTTTAAATACTGTATTGTTTGGCGACCACCTAAAATGTTTCCCTAGGGCAATTTTTTAATCTCTTAATATGTTTTGCTGCTATCCATTGAATCTGTCTGGTTTTATTTGCGTTATTGCTTTTATATACATATGTTACCGCTAAAGTGCAGAAATCAGTTATTCTGCAGATTATCTAGGTATTGTGCAGATTAACTATGATCCGTTAATGTGCGGAAATTGTTTCATTTCTCAAATTACGTAGGTAATCTGCAAATTACCTAGGTAATCTGCACATTACCTACTAGGTACTCGTTAAAGTGAAAATAAGATCTTTGCTGGAACAACAGCAACGTTTCTGTACGCTTAAATTAACAAAATGTTGTTTATTTATTTTTCGATATCTAAAGAATCAAGTTAATACAATCAAATAATCAACAAATTAGTTGATAGAATCAATCATCAATCAATTAATATAATAGAAAGAATCAAACGGTTTAAAATATTATTACAATTAAGGAAATGAATTTGCAAAACATATGATAAAATTATGTTTACTTATTAAAAAACCAAACTAAAAGTGGAGGAAGAGGGGGGAAGGAGTAGGGAAAGGAAATGAGAGAAACAAACTTTTGAACTTTAACGATACGGAAGCCGCTAATGTGCACATTACCTAGGTAAAATGCGGAAAACTCTTGATTCCTCACGTTAACGGAGCAAATCAATTAATCTGCAGATTAGCTAGGTAATGTGCATATTAACTGCTTTCGAGCTTTAGCGGTAATATATATATATATATATATTATTAAATGTAATTTTGAGATTAGTGTATATAGCATCAGAAGAGTTTGAGTGCTATATACATGCAGTATATGTATCTAATTTCACCATTTAGAATACTATGATGTTTTGTAGCATCCATGAATTAAGTCTTCTGGTTTAGAATGCAGCTTTAGTGTGACGTCAGAGTCTGTTACTTTGCACGTTATTTATGACTGCTGCAGTACAGCTGTTTGGAGGATCCTGTATGTATATGTGATCAATACAGGATGAGATGATTGCATTTTTCGATTATTTCTTCTATTTTATAGGACTGTATGGATGGTGTTACGTTATATGCTGACAGGAGGTATAAATATTGTGCAGTGTTGTTATTCGTGGTCATAATGTTTATATTTATGCCACCTTTATTATCAGGTATTCTGCGGCAACTTTTTCTGTGGTAGAAATTCATCTTTTTAATTGATCCAGAAATTTTATGGTGTTTAAATTATTTAGTTGGGCGGTCTCTAGGTAGCATTTAATATCAAAGAGTTCTCTTGTTTGATATTTTTTACTTTGATGCATATATTTTCTGCATATTCTAATTTATAGTTTATTTCTTTTACTTCTAATTTTTGCTTGCTAAATATTATTTTTCCAATGCCTCGTTTAGTTCGCCTACAGTGCTTGTATTGTTGAAAGTTTGGCATTTGAACTGGTTACTACTGTGTTTGTTGTAGATACTTCTGTTAATCCTAAATTTTATGTGTTGTCTATATCTTCATACAGATAAACTTGGAGGTTAAGACAGTATTTTTGAATGCTGCTGATGTTGATATTGAGAATGGACTCTTTTTTTTTAGCCAGTCTTTTGTTTTCATTCGGTTATGGATTTTAAGTGTTGCAGCTGTCGTATTCAGTGTGATTAGTTCTGCTTGGTGGTCTACGTTCATGTGCATTAGTATTATTTAAAACACTTTGATGTTCCTTTTAATGTGGTAGCCTGTTCATAAGGATTTTATTTGGATTGGCTTTGCATCTTATATCTTTTTAAGGAACATTTTGCCGTCTCTTGCCCATATAAACGGATAGTTTTTTTCTTTTTCTTTTCCTTATATGGCAGAATACTTTCTGGTAATATGGTGTAAAGTACTCAGATAGATAGATGGGGTATATGGTTGTAGGTTCCATCCAGATCCTTGGCTACTTTTTTATATCCTGCTGACTTTTATGAGGTTATATTTTGTCAGGCTGTTTATGAGTCGCACAATGACGGGAGAAAGTCGAAACATGCTTCGTTTTATTTTTGCATCGCTTTGATTTCATTGTATTATAGAACCTCTCCTCGTCACGCTTGCAATTCGATTTTCGTTTACATGAAGCTTCAGATAGACTGAATACAGAAAGTGCATGATTCTCAGGCCGTCTCTGTATATAATGTAATTTTCTTACGCTCAGGTCATCCTGGCATTTATAGCACTTCATCTGCGCTCCATATTTGGCTATCGTAGTTTGACTGCGAATATGGAGATTTCCTTTGTACTTCTGTCACGTTAACGGCCGTTTCAGTCTTTGAAAATTATGACTAGCAGGTACAATTTTATATCAATATTTTCGGCTTGAACTGAATTCAAAGATACATTTTGAATATCAGTCCACAAGGAAAAAACTACTTTAGAACTTAAGAGATGAGAGCATAGCAAAAGCATACTTACTACCGCTGCACAAAAATAACAATGATAATAACAATAATTACTTTTATTTCATCATAGAGAGTAGGCGACGCTAGTTTTGCCCGTATCTAACTTTTGGAGACGTTATGAGCAGTTCAATCTCCATTGGTAGCCAATCAGAGATAGTTGTCCAAAGTGCATCACTAATTTTAAGCGGCATCGGGCGAAGAGAACTCAGTAAAGTGCTGTGATCTCCTCCATAACTCTAACACAATATGTTATTATCTGAATAGTGCAAGTCTTTATGAGATGAAAAACCACAGTTTTCGATAGCAAAACTCTGATTTCCTGTACCAGAGATTAACTAATTCTGAAACCGACAGAAGTCCGCTTCCACAAATAATTCCCCTAGTAGGACTCGAATAGAACTTAGGTCAACTAGTGACCTAGTGCTTCGAAAACAAATGCAATTCCACTAAGCTTTACAGGCCTCTATTAATAATAATAATAACAGAAAAACTATAGGCGTTCTTATACTTTACAGATCAAGGTACTATTATGTTTGTTGAAGTTCAACTTCTATAATTTAAAATTTTCTAAATATCAAAACTGATCTGAAGTTAAGTTTTAAATGATTTTCCTGAATTCATTGTTAGGAATATTAGCAAACAAATGCATTTTGATATGAGATTGGTTTCGAATTAGATATTTTTGTTTACATCCAATTCAAGTATAATTCTTTGGGACATTATTATTATTATTATTATTATTATTATTATTATTATTATTATTATTATTATTATTATTATTATTATTATTATTATTATTATTATTATTATTATTATTATTTGTCACCTCCAGGAAGTCCAAAGACTCATCAAGGGAGGGAATCTACTCTACAACTCCGTTTCCACCACTCATCCACCAACTGACTGCAACTACACTAACGCCATCTACCGTCGACCACTACCACTAGTATTTCCACAGACAATCACAAAATATTAATTGTACGATTCCATTTCACATTGCTTATGCATAATGAGAAAATTCTTCAGTCCAATTGATCGAATGCCTCTCCATGCTTCTAAAATTTTGGTCGATCTTATGCAACTCTTCATCATAAATGTCTATAATAACTTGTTATAAAATCATTACATATTTGCACTGTTCTACCTTGTTTCTGATAACCAGTCCTCAGCGTACGTTCTGTTGTTCCCTTTGTTCATCTACTGTCAAACATTCTCATGAAATATCCTGCCAAGTACCATTTGTTGCCTTTTATTGCTGATGCAATGTTCATTACCTTTGTTTGCTTCCTTATCCATGCTTCAAATTTAATTATTGTAGATAGTTGTTGGGAGTGCACACTGGTAGGTCTTTCTTTTTAGGCAGTTGGGTAAATTACGTTTAAATCCACTGCTTGGAAAGAACTCAACGAACCCATGGGAAAGGTACATCGTGCCATGTAACTAGTCAAGTATTTGTAGCTGGTAAAATTTGGAGGAATATGATACTCCCAAGTCAGAGCACCTGTGTCCAGGTGAACGAACTGCTAGAAGGAACCTAACGGAGTTTGAAAGAGGTGTTGTAATAGGATGTCATGTTGCAGGTCGGTCTGTTCGGCAAATTGTTGATAAATTGGGCCATCCTGGTTCAACAATCAGTGATACCATAATGAGATTTAAGTGCAGTGAGGTTAACTGCGGGTGTTGCCGCGTTGGACAACCCACCCACCCACCCACACACACACACACACACACACATACACACCACAACTTCATACCGTTGGGGTAATATGAAGGATAGTATATAAAAACCTCCATTCATTGGCCAACATTTTGAATGTGAAGTTCCGGCCATCGACTGTAACTGGAATCTGCATAAAACATTCAGAACCAAGGGTCACGACATGGGTTTCCATGGTAGGACTGCAATGTGCAAGCCCCACATTATTCGAACCAATGTAGCGTTGTTTTCAGTGGTGCAAAGAGCGTGTACAGTTGGATTAGAAGCTTGGAAAGTGTGTTATGAAGCAACAAGTTACATCCTTTAACCAGCAGATGGACGAGTGTGGGAGTGGCGAATGCTCAATGAATTTGTCTTAGCAGAACGTTTAACTGCAACTTTGAAATTTGGAGGTGTGGTGGTATGACGGTATAGTCTGTTTTGGTGTGCTCTTGGACCTGTGTGGTGCCACGAATATTGAACTCCAAGAGGTATCAGAACATTCCGGACAATGCAATGCTTCCAACGTTGTGGCGTTTGTATGGAACCGACTATTGTCTTTTTTTCAGCAAGACAATGTACTGTGTCATATGGCTGTTGCTATAACTGCGTGATTTGTGGAAAGAACGTCACAACACTTGACTGGCGTCCACAGAGCCCTGATCTCAACCTTATTGAACATCTCTGGATTAATTGGGGACTCCAGTAAGGTCTAGAACGTCATCCTCCCAACAGTCCCCTACCTCTTTACATACTTACAGAAAGCTTTGTCCAAAATTCCCGTTCATTGCGATCCTCCACTATTTCATGTAGGATTGCTGCTCTCATCGCAGCGAAACGAGGGTTTGTATCTTGTCAAGGTGGACGCCATGGTTATTTGTTCCTCACATTATGGTGTCTATTGACTTCTTTCTATGCAATGTATCTCTATGTAATAGTGAAAACTTTTCCATCTTGGTGCTATTCTAGGTGAAAATCATAATCAAGTATATGAAGGTTTTAACTACGCTACCCGCCAAGACGTATATCCATGTTACCGTGGATGCGGCGAAGCGCATATTAAAATTGTAATACCATTGATATTACATTGAAATATATGAAAAGTATAATGATTCGTATTTGATCCGTAATGGCGCCGGTAAGATTTAATGATTTGTGCTAGATATTTTTATGAACACACTATTTCAATCTATCTTTGATTTATGTCGATTTGATTTGGTTCTGGAGTATATTTACTCTATATTATTTCTGTTTTCAGCTAATGCCTTTTATTCCCATATGGGGATCGTGTGACGTAGTTGTAACTATCTAACTTTTGCAGACTGAGGGGGGGGGGCAGTCAGAGATAACTGCCCAAGATTATCACTAATCATACACGGCACTGGAGAAGAGATGCGGCTAACAAGAGCCAACATCTCGTGTCCCCTAATTTAACACCACGTTTTACCGTCTGAAAACACTCCGGTGTCTACGCGGACGTTTGTTATGAGTTTTCGGGAGAAGAATCCGCTTTTTTTTACAGTTACTTTTAAATTACAGTTACTTTCTCCGGGCAATAAAATAAAGCTGGCTTTATATTATTGCCCTGATCCTGTCATCAGCATGCTTATTAACTCTGGTTTACTATACAGATGTTAGAGTTTGACATTGCTAAAGGAAAATGAGAAAAGGGTATTGACCTTGGAGATGGGTTCTACAGAAAACGTTTGAAAAATACAAGTCAGAAGCAACAAATAATGAGGCTATAAAGAAAATCCATTCCATTATCAGAACACAAGAAAATATCATCACTGAATTGAAATATCAACTTGGAGTTTGCGAGAATTTGAAAGGGAACTGGCAATAGTTCCGGCTAGTCTCTTCAAGTCTTAGTTTTGGTAGAGTTCCCAGGGAGTGGAAAGACAGCGAAATCATTCCCTTGCATAAGGGAAGTTCGAAGACTGCAGTAACAAATTATAGACAAATGAGTATCTCAAACGTGGTGGAAAAGTACTAGAAAAATTGGCCAGAAAGAGAATTCAAAGATGGGTGGATAAAAATATGATACTGTATGAGGGACAACATGACTTTGTGAAGGGTCGGTCATGCCTCAGTTATTTACTAACTTTTTATAATCGGGTTGCAGCTGAGTTGAACAAAGGAAATGGCTACACGATGATTCTGATGAAAAAAAATCAGCTAACGCATTTTTATTCCCGTATACGGGGAATAGGCGAGGCCATTTAGCCCTATCTAACTTTTGGAGACTGAGTGGGCAGTTCAATCTCCACTGGTACCAATCAGAGATAGATGGCCCAAGGCTATCACTAATTAAGCGGTACACAGTGAAGAGAGACGGCTCAAATGTGCCGCCATCTCGTAGTCCCTGACCTTAACACAATATATTTAATGTATGAACTAAAACTGTCGGCTTGGATAAGGGTGGAAGTTCTACTACTCTGGTGTGAGCCCGACAATATCTGCTCAGGAGGGTGTGGGGATACTCACAAGCCCCCAGCTGTCAGACTGTGTTGCTGAGTGGATCCTATTGGGGAGATAGGTATGTGTGTTAAGGTTTCAGATGAAAAACCATGATTTAGCTGTGGTGCAAGCCTATGCACCTAATCTGGAGTCAGAATACTCTGCGTTCCTAGAGAAAGTGGATGCAGCTTTTGACAGGGTGGCAGACATGGAATCAGTCCTGCTAATGGGTGACTTCAATGCACATGTTGGAATAGATGACCAGACATGGAGGGGTGTAGTTGGGAGGAGTGGCGCCACTGACCTTAACGCGAATGGGTTGAAATTATTGAGCTTCTGCTGTACTAACAGCTTGTCCATAATGAATACCTTCTTCCAGCACCGAAAAGTCCATAAGTATACCTGGTACAGGGATACACTAGAACCAAGGTCTCTGATTGACTTCTTTATAGTCTCAGCAGGTCTATTTTCCTCAGTGTTGGACGTTCGTGTGAGAAGATGGCTTAACTCTCAACTGTTCACCACCTTGTTGTGTGCACTCTATGTCTTTAGAAACCAGATGCTACCATCAACGCTGGTAGGCATAAGAAGCTATACCACGTGAAATGGAAGGCGTTGGAAAATGAGGCTGTGAGGAAGAATTTTTCAGATGATATTTCCTCCAGGTTCAAAGAGATTCCCAAGCATACTGCAGATGTTGAGGAGGAGTGGAAACTGTTCAGAACAGTTGTCACTGCCTCTGCACTCTCATGCTGTGGCAGAAAGCGGCTCGGCGTGGCAACGGACAGTGAGAAAAAACACCTTGGTGGAACCAAAAAGTCCAAAAAACTGTCTGGGCAAAAAAGAAGTCCTACCTAACATGGCCTAGGATCAGGTCACCTGAGATGCGTTTGCGGTATGCTGAGGCACGAAAAGCTGCTGCTGAGGCAGTAAAGACAGCAAAGCAGAAGGCTTGGGAATTCTTTGGAGAAAGATTAGACTCATCCTATGCAAATGCAAACAAAGTATTTTGGCAAACCATCCGCTACCTTCGAGGGAGGAAATCGTGCACAGCAAGGGCAATTAAGGCCTCTGATGGTGCACTTTTAACAACCGAGAAGGATATCCTCCACAGATGGAGGGAATACTTTGAGAGCCTTCTTAAACCGGGTTGCCCAGCAGTTGTGGACATCCGAGAGGTGCAGATCGGGGCAATGACTAGTCTCACAGCAGAAGAGGTCCATTTAGCAATAAAATCGCTAAAGTCGGGAAAGGCTGCTGGCGATGAAGAAATTCGGCCCAAAATGCTAAAAGCCTTAAATTGAGATTGAGATGCTTAAATTCAATGGCCGACTCGAGTGTGTCAGACTGCTTGGATATCTGGGCGAGCACCAAAGCAATGGCAGACAGGCATAATAATACCAGTCTTCAAGAAGGGAGACCAGAAGGATTGCAGTAACTATTGTGGCATCTCATTGCTCAGCCTGCCTGGGAAAGTGTATGCTAGGTGCTTGAAAGACGGTGCAGGAGCACAGTTGAGTCAAAGTTCCAGGAAGAACAATGTGGCTCTCGTCCTGGTAGAAGCACAGCTGACCAAATCTTCACTTTAAGGCAAGTGTTTGAGAAATCTTGGGAATATGCCAAGAATGTCTACACATGTTTTGTGGGCTTGGAGAAGGCATATAGCTTTGGTAATTAGTACAAGAGTGTGGAGTGGATGGCCAACTATTAGATGCCATCAAGTCTCTGTATGAATGCCCAGAGTTTTGTGTCAGGGTAAACAGCACAAAATCTGAACCTTTCACAGTTTCCGCTGGCCTCCGCCAAGGGTGTGTTCTCTCACCCCTCCTTTTCGTAATATTTATGGACTGGATTGATAGGCACAGCCGAGGCAGTGGGTGTTTTAGAATTGGAAGATGTTGCATTGGACGTCTGCTTTTTGCAGATGACCTAGTTCTGCTTAGCGTTTCCACAGATGACCTCCAGTGGACCCTGGATAGGTTGTAACTGTTTGTGCAGACGCCGGAATGAAGATCAGTGTGGCCAAAACTGAAACATTTGTGGTCTCAAGACAACCATCCCAGTACACTCTACATGTAAGCGGAGTTCCGATGAGGCAGGTGGAGAAGTTTAAATACCGTGGGCCCATATTCACGAATGATGGAAAATGGGACGTAGAGCTAGATACTCAAATTGGCTTAGCAAGCTCAATATTGCGGGAGCTTGGCCGTTCGGTAGTATTGAAGCGGGAGTTAAGCCAGAAGGCAAAGCTGGCTGTCTTCAATACAGTCTATGTCCCCATCCTCACCTATGGTCATGAGAGTTGGGTAATGACCGAAAGAATGCGGACACGAATCCAAGCGGCTGAGATGAGGTTCCGTCGAGGGGTTGTAGGGCTGACAAGACTCGACAGAGTCAGAAGCTCTGCAATTCGGGAACCCTCAATACTCAACCACTGCTTCTCCGTGTTGAGAGATCACAGTTACGTTGGTACGGGCACCTGGTCAGAATGCGGCAAGAGAGGCTCCCTCAGCAAGCCCTCTTTGCCAAGCCGGAGGGTGGGATTCCATGTGGAAGGCCAAGGAGTCGCTGGATAGATTATATACAAAACCTTGGGTGGACACGTTTGGGAAAACATCCCACCAGAACACCTGAGCTTGGTGGCAGAGGATTATGACCATTGGAAGTTCCTCTTGCAGCTGTTGCCCCCCCCCACACAACCCAATTAGGAAAGGTGGGCCTTGAAGATGTATGCATGTATGTATTATTGAACTATCAGATCTAGCCACGTGCGCAGCCAGAGCTGTCGTCGACATAATAATAATAATAATAATAATAATAATAATATTTATTTAATAATTTAATATTTAATTATAATATTTTTTATTGATTACGAAAATATTTACTCATACAATAACATCTTGAGTGACGTTGCAACTTATAATTTTGCAGAATTCATCACTAAGTGCTGCATTTTCTACATTGGATTTCAATTAAAATTTTTAATAATACTTTTTTGCCTCTATGTTATGTATTTACAACACATGTTCTTCTAATATTGACAATAACGATTATACAGAATTTTTGAATATAGAATATACAGAAATAATTTTACAGAATTCAGCTCTAAGTGCTTTATCTTCTACATTTATTTCAACTAAAATTTTTAAGAGTATTTTTCTGCCTCTATATTATGTATTTACAACACATGTTCTTCTAATGTTAACAATGAGATTATTCAGTATTTTTTGTATAATAATTGTTTTTTGTTTATATAATTTTTGAATTATAAGAATAATTTATTACATTATTTTTTCATCTTACATAAGAGTATTATATTAATGATATTATCACATAATAATCAAAGTCTTCTTTATTGTTGTATAGTTTACTAACTGTTTTATTACATAATCTGATCTGCTTCTTTGGTTAAAAGGATTACGCGTGGTTGAGTGAGGCGAGTTAATCCCACTTACTTCGAAGCTGCAATAATAATAATAATAATAATAATAATAATAATAATAATTTTATTTTTTATTTTTTATTTTTTTTATTATGTCTCAGTATAAATTACATACAATAATAATATTTACAATATTTACAATAAGGTTTATACAGAATTTTTGAATTTAGAATATAATAATAATAATAATAATAATTTTTTTTTTTTTTTTTTTATAAACGACTTATTTATTTTTACAATGAAAATGATAAGGTTTACTATCACACAGAGTATCTGCACACACATAATGAAAAACATATTATCTTTTCTGTACAGTAAGAAAATTCGATATACAAAATGCAGAGTACATTTTATAAATATGAATATACATTTTTTTAAACTAGCTAAATATGGATTGGCACCAATGTGCACACAATTCATGATACAATGCAGTAATGCAACACACACAATTCAATAATAATAATAATTTTT